>NW_022265330.1:367500-513551 GCF_002021735.2 Oncorhynchus kisutch
ACTGCTACATTCACTGTGGTAGTCTACTGTGGTAGGCTACTGTTTACTGCTACATTCACTGTGGTAGGCTACTGTTTACTGCTACATTCACTGTGGTAGTCTACTGTGGTAGGCTACTGTTTACTGCTACATTCACTGTGGTAGGCTACTGTGGTAGGCTACTGTTTACTGCTACATTCACTGTGGTAGTCTACTGTGGTAGGCTACTGTTTACTGCTACATTCACTGTGGTAGGCTACTGTTTACTGCTACATTCACTGTGGTAGTCTACTGTTTACTGCTACATTCACTGTGGTAGGCTACTGTTTACTGCTACATTCACTGTGGTAGTCTACTGTGGTAGGCTACTGTTTACTGCTACATTCACTGTGGTAGGCTACTGTTTACTGCTACATTCACTGTGGTAGTCTACTGTTTACTGCTACATTCACTGTGGTAGGCTACTGTTTACTGCTACATTCACTGTGGTAGGCTACTGTTTACTGCTACATTCACTGTGGTAGTCTACTGTGGTAGGCTACTGTTTACTGCTACATTCACTGTGGTAGGCTACTGTTTACTGTTACATTCACTGTGGTAGGCTACTGTTTACTGCTACATTCACTGTGGTAGGCTACTGTTACCTTCACTGTGGTAGGCTACTGTTACCTTCACTGTGGTAGGCTACTGTTACATTCACTGTGGTAGGCTACTGTTACCTTCACTGTGGTAGGCTACTGTTACCTTCACTGTGGTAGGCTACTGTTACATTCACTGTGGTAGGCTACTGTTACATTCACTGTGGTAGGCTACTGTTACCTTCACTGTGGTAGGCTACTGTTACCTTCACTGTGGTAGGCTACTGTTTACTGTTACCTTCACTGTGGTAGGCTACTGTTTACTGTTACATTCACTGTGGTAGGCTACTGTTACCTTCACTGTGGTAGGCTACTGTTACCTTCACTGTGGTAGGCTACTGTTACCTTCACTGTGGTAGGCTACTGTTACTTTCACTGTGGTAGGCTACTGTTACTTTCACTGTGGTAGGCTACTGTTACCTTCACTGTGGTAGGCTACTGTTACCTTCACTGTGGTAGGCTACTGTTACATTCACTGTGGTAGGCTACTGTTACCTTCACTGTGGTAGGCTACTGTGTTTCTATGTTTAGTGTAATGGCAGATATAGAGATAAAGCAAAGCAGTTCAACACAAACAACAACAACAGAGTTACACATGGAGTAAAACAAACATACAGTCAATAATACAGTAGGTCTATATACAGCATGTGCAGATGAGGTGAGAAGGGAGGTAAGGCAATAAATAGGCCATGGTGGCGAAGTAGTGTTGGGTAGTATATGGGGCTTTGGTGACAAAACGGATGGCACTGTGATAGACTGCATCCAATTTATTGAGTAGGGTATTGGAGGCTATTTTGTGAATGACATCGCCAAAGTCGAGGATCGGTAGTATGGTCAGTTTTACGAGGGTATGTTTGGCAGCATGAGTGAAGGATGCTTTGTTGCGAAATAGAAAGCTGATTCTAGATTTAATTTCGGATTGGAGATGCTTAATGTGAGTCTGGAAGGAGAGTTTACAGTCTAACTAGACACCTAGGTATTTGTAGTTGTCCACATATTCTAAGTCAGAACCGGCGGGCAAGTGCGGACAGCTATCGGTTGAAGAGCATGCATTTAGTTTTACTTGCATTTAAGAGCAGTTGGAGGCCACGGAAGGAGAGTTGTATGGCATTGAAGCTCATCTGGAGATTAGTTAACACAGTGTCCAAGGAGGGGCCAGAAGTATACAGAATGGTGTCGTCTGCGTAGAGGTGGATCAGAGACTCACCAGTAGCAAGAGCAACATCATTGATGTATACAGAGAAGAGAGTCGACCCGAGAATTGAACCCTGTGGCACCCCCATAGAGACTGCCAGAGGTCCGGACAACAGGCCCTCTGATTTGACACACTGAACTCTATCAGAGAAGTAGTTGGTGAACCAGGCGAGGCAGTCATTTGAGAAACCGAGGCTGTCTAGTCTGCCGATAAGAACATGGTGATTGACAGAGTCGAAAGCCTTGGCCAGGTCAATGAATACGGCTGCACAGTATTGTCTCTTATCGATGGCGGTTATGATATAGTTTAGGACCTTGAGCGTGTGGCTGAGGTGCACCCATGACCAGCTTTGAAACCAGATTGCATAACGGAGAAGGTACGGTGGGATTTGAAATGGTCGGTAATCTGTTTGTTGACTTGGCTTTCGAAGACCTTAGAAAGGCAGGGTAGGATAGAGTAGGTCTGTAGCAGTTTGGGTCAAGAGTGTCCCCCCCTTTGAAGAGGGGGATGAGCGCAGCTGCTTTCCAATCTTTAGGAATCTCAGACGATACGAAAGAGAGGTTGAACAGGCTAGTAATAAGGGTTGCAAAAATTGCGGCGGATCATTTTAGAAAGAGAGGGTCCAGATTGTCTAGCCCGGCTGATTTGTAGAGGTCCAGATTTTGCTGCTTTTTCAGAACATCGGCTATCTGGATTTGGGGGAAGGATAAATGGGGAGGCTTGGGCAAGTAGCTGAGGGGGCGCAGGGCTGTTGACCGTTGTAGGTGTAGCGAGGTGGACAGCATGGCCAGCCGTAGAAAAATGCTTATTGAAATTCTTAATTATCGTGTATTTATCTGTGGTGAAAGTGTTTCCTAGCCTCAGAGCAGTGGGCAGCTGGGAAGGAGGTGCTCTTATTCTCCATGGACTTTACAATGTCCCAGAACGTTTTGTAGTTTGTGCGAAAGAATACACATTTTTGCTTGAAAAAGCTAGCCTTTGCTTTCCTAACTGCCTGTGTATATTGTTCCTTCCCTGAAATGTTGCATATCGTGGGGGTTATTCGATGCTACAGGATGTTTTTGTGCTGGTCAAGGGCAGTCAGGTCTGGATTGAACCAAGGGCTATATCTGTTCCTGGTTCTACATTTCTTGAATGGGGCATGTTTATTTTGAATGGGGCTTATTTACTTATTTAAGATGGTGAGGAAAGCACTTTTAATAAATAACCAGGCATCCTCTACTGACGGAATGAAGTCAATATCCTTCCAGGATACCCGGGCCAGGTCGATTTGAAAGGCCTGCTCCCTGAAGTGTTTTGGGGAGCGTTTGACAGTGATGAGGGTTGGTCGTTTGGGGTTGTATCTGGTAGGCACTAGGCAGTGATCTCTGAGATCCTGGTTGAAGACAGCAGAGGTGTATTTGGAGGGCAGGTTGGTTACGATGACATCTATGAGGTTGCCTGTGTTTACGGATTTGGGGTTGTATCTGGTAGGTTCATTGATGCAATCTACTGCAGAGATAGCCTGTAACTCCACCCCCATTTGGCATTTCTATCTTGTCGGAAAATGTTATAGTTAGGGATGGAAATGTCAGCGTTTTTGGTGGCCTTCCTAAGCCAGGATTCAGACACGTTGGCAGAGTGTGGTAAAGCAGTGAATAAAACAAACTTAAGTAGGAGGCTTCTTATGTTAAAATGCATGAAACCAAGGCTTTTACGGTTACAGAAGTCATCAACAGAGATAGCCCTGGGGAATAGGAGTGGAGCTAGGCACTGCAGGACCTGGATTTACCTCTACATCACCAGAGGAACAGAGGAGGAGTAGGATAAGGGTAGGGCTAAAGGCTATAAAAACTGGTCATCTAGTGCGTTCAGAACAGAGGAGGAGTAGAATAAGGGTACGGCTAAAGGCTATAAGAACTGGTCGTCTAGTACGTTCAGAACAGAGAGTAAAAGGAGCAGGTTTCTGGGCACGATAGAATAGATTCAAGGCATAATGTACAGACAAAGGTATGGTAGGATGTGAATACAGTGGAGGTAAACCTATGCATTGAGTCACGATGAGAGGGGTATTGTCTCTATAGATTCAAGGCATAATGTACAGACAAAGGTATGGTAGGATGTGAATACAGTGGAGGTAAACCTAGGCATTGAGTAACAATGAGAGGGGTATTGTCTCTAGAGACCCCTTTTAAACCAGGTGAGGTCACCGCATGTGTGGGCGGTGGAACAAAATGGTTAGCTGCGGCATATTGAGCTGGAGGCTCTACAGTGAAATAAGACCGTAATCACTAACCAAAACAGCGATGGACAAGGCATATTTACAGGGAGAAATATGCAACGGAAGAGTCAGTTGTAGCCCCCTCGGGCGGTTACGTCGGCAGACCAGTCGTGACGGATCGGCAGGGCTCCGTGTAATAAAAGGGTCCAGGCCAATTGGCAAAATAGGTATTGTAGCCCAAGTGGCTGATGGACCTCTTCAGCTAACAGTCCGATATGCTCCAGACAGCTAGCGGGCCGGGGCTAGCAGATGGGCATTCAGGGGAAGTCGTGACGGGGGAGCCTGTTGAAAACCCCCTTGGGCAGCTTACGTCGGTAGACCAGGAGGATCATCGGGGCTCCTTGTCGGCAGTAAAAGGGCTCCAGGCCAATTGGCTAAATAGTTATTGTATCCCAAGTGGCTGATGGACCTCTTCAACTTGCTGGGGGATGGGCCTAGCACAGGCTAGCTCCAGGCTAATTGGTGCTTTCTTCGGGACAGAGACGTTAGCCAGGGGGTAGCCCTTGGATAGCCGCTAGCTAGCTGTGGTGATCCAGATGAGAAGGTTCAGAGCTTGAGGTAGGAATCAGTATATGTGGGGAAAAAGAGTCCAGTATGCTCTGGGTTGAATCACGCTGTGCAGACTGGCAGGAGTTGTCCGGGCTAAAGGTTAACTTATGACAGCGGGCAGTGGCTAGCTGACTAATAGCTAGTTAGCTGGCTAGCTTCTGTTGGGGCTTCCCGTTCTAAAGTAAAGAGATTGGCAGCTCTATACCACATTGGGCGCGTTGCAGGAGAGTATGTGGAAGTTGAGGTTTAAAAAATATTTGAAAAATAAATGCGGAGAAAAAATATATATACACGGGACGCGACAAGACGAAGACAAAGATGCCTGACTGCTACGCCATCTTGGATATGATGATGAAATAATGAGGATGATATGGATATGATGATGAAATAATAAGGATGATGATGAAATGATGATGATGATTGAGGATTATAATGAAGAAGATTGATGATGTTTATAATGATGATGATGATGGTGATGATGATGATGATGATGATGATGATACATTTGATTTTAAATGTTAATAGAACCTTTATGATCAGAGGACAAAATAATGACACCCCTCTCCTCCTCTGTCAAAATAATGACACTCCTCTCCTCCTCTGTCAAAATAATGACACCCCTCTCCTCCTCTGTCAAAATAATGACACTTCTCTCCTCTCCTCTCCCACAAATCCATCTCCCAGAATGCACCGACTTCTCTCCGCCAGTGGCGGTGATGCTGATGATCTTCCTCTGTCTGGAGGCCTTCCTCTTCCTCACCTTCACCGTGGTGATGTTCGGAACGCAGATACACTCCATCTGCAACGACGAGACGGTGAGGCACCAAGCTCTGTGGTCGTCACCACTTAAAGGAACACTTGTCGAGGTTAACACATTATTACTGACACCATGCCCAGCCTGCAGTGGTGGAAAAAGTTCTGTGGTCGTCACCACTTAAAGGAACACTTGTCAAGGTTAACAGCAGTGGTGGAAAAAGGAAAGGAAGTGTCAAGGTTAACAGCAGTGGTGGAAAAAGTTCTCAATTCTCATACTTGAGTACAAGTAAAGATACTTTAATAGAAAATGAATCAAGTGAAAGTGAGTCACCCAGTAAAATACTATAAAAAAGTAAAAGTATTTGGTTTTAAATGTACGTATCGAAAGTAAATGGACAAGTACAGTTGAAGTCGGAGGTTCACATACACTTAGGTTGGACTCATTAAAACTAGTTTACATACACTTAGGTTGGACTCATTAAAACTAGTTCACATACACATAGGTTGGACTCATTAAAACTAGTTTACATCCACTTAGGTTGGACTCATTAAAACTAGTTTACATCCACTTAGGTTGGACTCATTAAAACTAGTTTACATCCACTTAGGTTGGACTCATTAAAACTAGTTCACATACACTTAGGTTGGACTCATTAAAACTAGTTTACATACACTTAGGTTGGACTCATTAAAACTAGTTCACATACACTTAGGTTGGACTCATTACAACTAGTTTACATACACTTAGGTTGGACTCATTAAAACTAGTTTACATACACTTAGGTTGGACTCATTAAAACTAGTTTACATCCACTTAGGTTGGACTCATTAAAACTAGTTTACATACACTTAGGTTGGACTCATTAAAACTAGTTCACATACACTCAGGTTGGACTCATTAAAACTAGTTTACATACACTTAGGTTGGACTCATTACAACTAGTTTACATACACTTAGGTTGGACTCATTAAAACTAGTTCACATACACTTAGGTTGGACTCATTACAACTAGTTTACATACACTTAGGTTGGACTCATTACAACTAGTTCACATACACTTAGGTTGGACTCATTAAAACTAGTTTACATACACTTAGGTTGGACTCATTAAAACTAGTTTACATACACTTAGGTTGGACTCATTAAAACTAGTTTACATACACTTAGGTTGGACTCATTAAAACTAGTTTACATACACTTAGGTTGGACTCATTAAAACTAGTTTACATACACTTAGGTTGGACTCATTAAAACTAGTTTACATACACTTAGGTTGGACTCATTAAAACTAGTTTACATACACTTAGGTTGGACTCATTAAAACTAGTTTACATACACTTAGGTTGGACTCATTAAAACTAGTTTACATACACTCAGGTTGGACTCATTAAAACTAGTTTACATCCACTCAGGTTGGACTCATTAAAACTAGTTCACATACACTCAGGTTGGACTCATTAAAACTAGTTTACATACACTTAGGTTGGACTCATTACAACTAGTTTACATACACTCAGGTTGGACTCATTAAAACTAGTTTACATCCACTCAGGTTGGACTCATTAAAACTAGTTCACATACACTCAGGTTGGACTCATTAAAACTAGTTTACATCCACTTAGGTTGGACTCATTAAAACTAGTTTACATACACTTAGGTTGGACTCATTAAAACTAGTTTACATACACTTAGGTTGGACTCATTAACTCGCTTTTTCAACCACTCAACACATTTCTTGTCAGTTAGGACATCTACTTTGTGCAAATGTAATTATTCCAACAATTGTTTGCAAACAGATTATTTCACTTATAATTCACTGCATCACAATTCCAGTGGGTCAGAAGTTTACATACACTAAGCTGACTGCCTTTAAACAGCTTGTAAAATTCCAGAAAATTATGTCATTGCTTTAGAAGCTTCTGATCGGCTAATTGACATCATTTGAATCAATTGGAGATGTACCTGTGGATGTATTTCAAGGCCTAGCTTCAAACTCAGTGCCTCTTTGCTTGACATCAGGGGAAAATCAAAATCAGCCAAGACCTCTGGTTCATCCTTGGGAGCATTTTTCAAATGCCTGAAGATAGCACGTTCATCTGTACAAACAATAGTACACAAGTATAAACACCATGGGACCATGCAGCCGTCATACCGCTCAGGAAGGAGACGCGTTCTGTCTCCTAGAGATGAACGTACTTTGGTGCAAAAAGTGCAAATCAATCCCAGAACAACAGCAAAGGACCTTGTGAAGATGCTGGAGGAAACGGGTACAAAAGTATCTATATCCACAGTAAAACGAGTCCTATATCGACATAACCTGAAAGGCCGCTCAGCAAGGAAGGAGTCAATGCTCTAAAACCGCCGTAAAAAAGCCAGAGGTTTGCAACTGCACATGGTGACAAAGATCGTACTTTTTGGAGAAATGTCCTCTGGTCTGATGAAAGAAAAATAGAACTGTTTGGCCATATTGACCATCATGTTTGGAGGAAAAAGGGGTAGGCTTGCGAGCTGAAGAACACCATCCCAACCGTGAAGCACGGGGGTGACAGCATCATGTTGTGGGGGTGCTTTGCTGCAGGAGGGACTGGTGCACTTCACAAAATAGATGGCATCATGAGGAAAGAAAATTATGTGGATATATTGAAGCAACATCTCAAGACATCAGTCAGGAAGTTGAAGCTTGGTCATTAATGGGTCTTGCAATGACCCCATCACAAAGCCCTGACCTCAATCCTATAGAAACATTTAGGGCAGAACTGAAAAAAGCTTGTGCGAGCAAGGAGGCCTACAAACCTGACTCAGTTACCCAGCTCTGTCAGGAGGAATGGGCCAAAATTCCCCCAACTTATTGTGTGAAGCTTGTGGAAGGCTACCTGAAACGTTTGACCCAAGTTAAACCATTTAAAGGCAATGCTACCAAATACTAATTGAGTGTATCTGAACATCTGACCCATTGGGAATGTGATGAAAGAAATAAAAGCTGAAATAAATAATTCTCTCTACTATTATGACATTTCACATTCTGAAAATCTGTCAGTCTGTCAGCCCCTGAGTCATCTCTTAGTCTGACTGGACTACAGATCATTCTGGTCCCTGAGTCATCTCTTAGTCTGACTGGACTACAGATCATTCTGGTCCCTGAGTCATCTCCTAGTCTGACTGGACTACAGATCATTCTGGTCCCTGAGTCATCTCCTAGTCTGACTGGACTACAGATCATTCTGGTCCAACTCCTTCAGTTTTCCCCTGATATCCATGAACAAATAGAACAAAATGTCTGTCCTGAATTGACCTAGTTGAGGCAGCAGTAGCATGGTTTCATTAAAATAGTGTGTTGACTAAAGTGTCTGTCTGTTGTCTGTCTGTCTGTCTGTCGGTCTGTGTCTGTCTGTCGGTCTGTGTCTGTCGGTCTGTGTCTGTTTCATCTCCCAGGAGATAGAGCGTCTGAAGAATGAGAAGCCGATGTGGGAGCGGCGTGTGCGCTGGGAGGGGATGAAGGCCGTGTTCGGAGGCCCGCCCTCCATCCTCTGGTTCAACCCATTCACCGGCCTGCGTCTGCGGCGCCTACTGATGACACGTACACGCCGTAGTGGTGTGGAGTTCTCTGTCTGAGGGCTGAGCAGCCAAACACAGCTCTTCCCCGTCTGATACCCCCGGACCTCTCTGGACCGTCTGATGGCCTCGGACCTCTCTGGACCGTCTGATACCCCCGGACCTCTCTGGAACCCCCGGACCTCTCTGGACCGTCTGATACCCCCGGACCTCTCTGGACCGTCTGATACCCCCGGACCTCTCTGGACTGTCTGATACCCCCGGACCTCTCTGGACCGTCTGATAGCCCCGGACCTCTCTGGACCGTCTGATACCCCCGAACCTCTCTGGACCGTCTGATACCCCCGGACCTCTCTGGACCGTCTGATACCCCCGGACCTCTCTGGACCATTGAACACATCATGGGGGTTCTGGTGGTACCCCTGGACTGATAGGATGGGGGTGTGATCTGTGACCTACGTAATATAGAACAGCTGTACCCCCCCATGCACACTACAGGGGCTCCCCTGAAGTCCCTGACTCTCTGCCCTTAGAAAAAGTGCTTCCAGCATGGCTGTCTCCACCCCACTGACAGGGAGACCTGTATCTGGGTCTGTCCTCCACACAGAGAGACTAGGGCTTTATCTGGATCAGTCTGTCCACACAGAGAGACTAGGGCTTTATCTGGGTCATTCCTCCACACAGAGAGACTAGGGCTTTATCTGGGTCAGTCTGTCAACACAGAGAGACTAGGGCTTTATCTGGGTCAGTCTGTTCACACAGAGAGACTAGGGCTTTATCTGGGTCAGTCTGTCCACACAGAGAGACTAGGGCTTTATCTGGGTCAGTCTGTCCACACAGAGAGACTAGGGCTTTATCTGGGTCAGTCTGTCCACACAGAGAGACTAGGGCTGAATATGTTTCTGGGTCTGGGTCAGTCCTCCACACAGAGAGACTAGGGCTAAATATAGGTCTGGGTCTGGGTCAGTCCTCCACACAGAGAGACTAGGGCTAAATATAGGTCTGGGTCTGGGTCAGTCCTCCACACAGAGAGACTGGGGCTTTATCTGGGTCTGTTTCTGGGTCTGTTCTCCACACAGAGTGACTGGGGCTGAATCTGGGTCTGTTTCTGGGTCTGTTCTCCACACAGAGAGACTGGGGCTGAATCTCAAGCTGAACCCTTGGCCGCTAATCCCTTTGTGTTTGATAGTGATCACTCAACTGCCACTGTTCTGGGACAGGGAGAGACCAGCCTGTCCTCCTCTGCTGTGAGCCCCAGCCAGTCAGCCAGCCAGTCAGCCAGCCAGCCAGTCAGCCAGCCAGCCAGTCAGCCAGCCAGCCAGTCTGCTTTTTTAAGGAGCTCCTCTTGTGTCTTTTTAATGAAGAACCTGCAGTATGGAACTGTCGAGGTGTCAGTCACAATCATTGGTCTGCTCTGAAGACACTGAGTTGTGATTGGACGTTAAACAGGATTTGTCTCGGACACCCAATGGACAGACGGAACAGGAGTGAAATTACGTTCTGAGTTAACTACACTCCAGGACTTGTCTAGGACACCCAATGGACAGATGGGATAGGAGTGAAATGACGTTCTGAGTTAACTACACTCCAGGACTTGAACACTTCAGACATTGAGGACAAACAGGTGACAGGGATGAAGACTGTGTTGAGCTCGTGTGGTTCTGTGACGCTTCTCAAGAAGCCTGATCCTCCCTGCCTCTGGTCACAACCCAAGTGTCTTGACATTAAACATCCTGATCCTCCCTGCCTCTGGTCACAACCCAAGTGTCCTGACATTAAACATCCTGGACATAGACTCTACCCTACTGAACACAGACCATCACTACTGACATTAAACATCCTGGACATAGACTCTACCCTACTGAACACAGACCATCACTACTGACATTAAACATCCTGGACATAGACTCTACTCTACTGAACACAGACGTCAGTGCTTCCTCTGCCCTGAGCCTTGACGTACCCTAACCTCTGCCCTGAGCCTTTACGTACCCAACACCTGACCTTTGCCCCTGATGCAGCAGACTGAACAACGGGTTGAACTGTGACCTGGACCATGTTCCCCTGATGCAGCAGACTGAACAACTGGTTGACCTGTGACCTGGACCATGTTCAGGACCATGTTCAGGACCATGTTCAGGACCATGTTCAGGACCATGTTCAGTAGACTCAAATGGGACAAACACATTTAAATGGGGGAGGTTCTACCAGAATTGAGCAAATCCGAAACGCTGAAAAATGTATTTTTGTTGATTCTTTGTATTTTGTCTCATTGGTTGTTGTTCCTCCTTGTTTAGGAGCTGCTACAGTGTTTCCCAGACCCCGAGTCCTCCCCTTTACCAGTGTTTCCCAGACCCCAAGTCCCCCCCTTTACCAATGTTTCCCAGACCCCAAGTCCTCCCCTTTACCAGTGTTTCCCAGACCCCAAGTCCCCCCATTTACCAATGTTTCCCAAGTCCCCCCCTTTACCAGTGTTTCCCAGACCCCAAGTCCCCCCCTTTACCAATGTTTCCCAAGTCCCCCCCTTTACCAGTGTTTCCCAGACCCCAAGTCCCCCCTTTACCAATGTTTCCCAAGTCCCCCCCTTTACCAATGTTTCCCAGACCCCAAGTCCCCCCCTTTACCAGTGTTTCCCAGACCCCTGTCCTGTCCCCCCCTTTACCAGTGTTTCCCAGACCCCAAGTCCCCCCCTTACCAGTGTTTCCCAGACCCCTGACCTGTCCCCCCCTTTACCAATGTTTCCCAAGTCTCCCCCTTTACCAATGTTTCCCAGACCCCAAGTCCCCCCCTTTACCAGTGCTTCCCAAGTCCCCCCCTTTACCAATGTTTCCCAAGTCCCCCCCTTTACCAATGTTTCCCAGACCCCAAGTCCCCCCCTTTACCAGTGTTTCCCAGACCCCTGACCTGTCCCCCCCTTTACCAATGTTTCCCAAGTCTCCCCCTTTACCAATGTTTCCCAGACCCCAAGTCCCCCCCTTTACCAATGTTTCCCAGACCCCAAGTCCCCCCCTTTACCAGTGTTTCCCAAGTCCCCCCCTTTACCAATGTTTCCCAGACCCCAAGTCCTGTCCCCCCCCTTTACCAATGTTTCCCAGACCCCAAGTCCTGTTCCCCCCTTTACCAGTGTTTCCCAGACCCCAAGTCCCCCCCCTTTACCAGTGTTTCCCAAGTCCCCCCCTTTACCAATGTTTCCCAGACCCCTGTCCTGTCCCCCCCTTTACCAATGCTTCCCAGACCCCAAGTCCTGTTCCCCCCTTTACCAATGTTTCCCAGACCCCAAGTCCTGTTCCCCCCTTTACCAATGTTTCCCAGACCCCAAGTCCTGTTCCCCCCTTTGCCAATGTTTCCCAGACCCCAAGTCCTGTTCCCCCCTTTACCAATGCTTCCCAGACCCCTGTCCTGTTCCCCCCTTTACCAATGCTTCCCAGACCCCTGTCCTGTCCCCCCCTTTACCAATGTTTCCCAGACCCCTGTCCTGTCCCCCCCTTTACCAATGTTTCCCAGACCCCAAGTCCTGTCCCCCCTTTACCAATGTTTCCCATACCCCAAGTCCTGTTCCCCCCTTTACCAATGTTTCCCATACCCCAAGTCCTGTTCCCCCCTTTACCAGTGTTTCCCAAGTCCCCCCCTTTACCAATGTTTCCCAGACCCCTGACCTGTCCCCCCCTTTACCAATGTTTCCCAGACCCCTGACCTGTCCCCCCCTTTACCAATGTTTCCCAGATGCCAGTCCTGTCCCCCCCTTTACCAATGTTTCCCAGACCCCAAGTCCTGTTCCCCCCTTTACCAATGTTTCCCAGACCCCAAGTCCTGGTCCCTCCTTTACCAATGTTCCCCAGACCCCAAGTCCTGGTCCCCCCTTTACCAATGTTTCCCAGACCCCAAGTCCTGTTCCCCCCTTTACCAATGTTTCCCAGACCCCAAGTCCTGTTCCCCCCTTTACCAATGTTTCCCAGACCCCAAGTCCTGTTCCCCCCTTTACCAATGTTTCCCAGACCCCAAGTCATGTTCCCCCCTTTACCAATGCTTCCCAGACCCCTGTCCTGTCCCCCCCTTTACCAATGTTTCCCAGACGCCTGTCCTGTCCCCCCCTTTACCAATGTTTCCCAGACCCCAAGTCCCCCCCTTTACCAATGCTTCCCATACTTGGAGCTTTGGGTTTGTCCCAACTGGCACCCTATTCCCTATATAGTGCACTACTTTAGACCAGAGCCCTAGGAAGTGCATTATTTAGGGAATAGGCAGCCAGTTGGAACACACAGCCTTTAATACAAACTTCATTGGTGAAGCAATGGGTCTGTCAACCAACAGGAAGCTTGTAGTGACAGTCTTTATAACAACTGATGAAGGCTAATTCAGTCCACCATTTTGTTTCCCCTCAGCCCTCCTGACCTCCCTCATGATGAAGGCTAATTCAGTCCACCATTTTGTTCCCCCTCAGCCCTCCTGACCTCCCTCATGATGAAGGCTAATTCAGTCCACCATTTTGTTCCCCCTCAGCCCTCCTGACCTCCCTCATGATGAAGGCTAATTCAGTCCACCATTTTGTTCCCCCTCAGCCCTCCTGACCTCCCTCATGATGAAGGCTAATTCAGTCCACCATTTTGTTCCCCCTCAGCCCTCCTGACCTCCCTCATGATGAAGGCTAATTCAGTCCACCATTTTGTTCCCACTCAGCCTTCCTGACCTCCCTCATGATGAAGGCTAATTCAGTCCACCATTTTGTTCCCCCTCAGCCCTCCTGACCTCCCTCATGATGAAGGCTAATTCAGTCCACCATTTTGTTCCCCCTCAGCCCTCCTGACCTCATCTCTCTGCTGATTTAGTTGTCTTCACAACAGAGCCATTGTGACACAGGGTATTGATGATCCTCAACCACCCGTTTGTTTCATGAGATATGCGTTACCCTAATCAATACAATCCTCAATCATGCAAATGTCCGCCATTGATTAATGCTGTATGTTTTAAACTGTATCCATTTGGTTTATGATTGTAGATATAAATTGTTTTAAAATAAAGAGCTTTAGTCTATGAACAACATGTCCCATATGTAAAAGCCTGATGTGGAAAAAGGATCTCATTATTTTACTCCCTGTGTCAGGCTGTGGGGTAACTGGTCCTGCTGACTTGTGGTGCGTGTTTCTGTCAGGCTGTGGGGTAACTGGTCCTGCTGACTTGTGGTGCGTGTTTCTGTCAGGCTGTGGGTAACTGGTGCATGGAATCAGGCGCAGGAGAGCAGAGAGGAGTGTACAAGGTAATTTATTCCATGAACAGCACCAGTATAAAACAAATACTAACGGTGTGTGAAATTACCGGTCACTCGTAAAATAACGGGCGTATTAACGGACCCGGCAAACAATACCAGCCAACTAGTACGAACACCGGGGCCTCACTGCGGTGGCTGTCTGCGCTCGCTTTCTGACCCCTCATGGCCCGCTGAAGGTGCACATGAGCTGCGTCCCATCTCTCCTCCGAGCGCCTAAACCAGTTGTCCATGCAGGAACCTCGATCTGGCTCTGATGCCACGGCGCCAGAACCGGCTGGTACCCCAGTACGCACTGGAAGGGGGAGAGGTTAGTAGAGGAATGGCGGAGCGAGTTCTGGGCCATCTCTCCCCAGGGTATGAGTGCCGCCCACTCCCCCGGCCGGTCCTGGCAATAAGACCGCAGAAACCTACTCACATCCTGGTTCACTCTCTCCACCTGCCCATTACTCTCGGGGTGAAAACCTGAGGTAAGACTAACCGAGATCCCCAGACGTTCCATGAATGCTCTCCAGACCCTTGACCTCATAGTGCCGGAAGACGTGAGTAAACAGGGCCTCTGCAGTCAGTAGGGCCGTAGGGAGAAAAGGGAGGTAAAGGGAGGAGACGACAGGACTTGGAAAAACTATCCACAACGACCAGGATGGTGGTATTACCCTGTGAAGGAGGAAGATCGGTTAGGAAATCCACCAACAGGTGTGACCACGGCCATTGTGGAACGGGTAAGGGTTGTAACTTCCCTCTGGGCAGGTGTCTAGGAGCCTTGCACTGGGCACACACCGAGCAAGAGGAGACGTAAACCCTCATGTCCTTAGCTACAGTGGACCACCAGTACTTCCCACTAAGACAGCGCACTGTCTGACCGATGCCCGGATGACCAGAGGGTGACGTGTGGGCCCAATAGATCAAACGGTCGCAGATGGAACGTACAGACACCCAGCGGGACACTGGACGGGAGCGGGCTCTGCACGTAACACCTGCTCAATGTCCGTGTCCAGCTCCCACACTACCGGTGCCACCAGGCAGGAGGCGGGGAGTATGGGGGTGGGATCCATGGGCCGCTCCTCTGTGTCATACAGCCGGGACAATGCGTCTGCCTTCACGTTCTGGGAACCTGGTCTGTAGGAAAGGGTGAAAACAAAATGGGTAAAGAACATGGCCCACCTTGCCTGGCGAGGGTTCAGTCTCCTCGCTGCCCGGATTTACTCCAGATTGCGGTGGGCAGTCCAGATGAGAAAAGGGTGTCTAGCCCCTCAAACCAATGTCTCCACGCCTTCAAGGCGTTGACGACAGCCAACAGCTCCTGGTCCCCCATGTCATAGTTTTGCTCCGCTGGGCTGAGCTTCTTCGAGAAGAAGGCACAGGGGCGGAGCTTTGGTGGCGTACCCGAGCGCTGAGAGATCATGGTTCCTATCCCAGCCTCAGACTCGTCCACCTCCACTATGAACGCCAAAGAGGGATCCGGATGAGCCCACCTCCACTATGAACGCCAAAGAGGGATCCGGATGAGCCCACCTCCACTATGAACGCCAAAGAGGGATCAGGATGAGCCCACCTCCACTATGAACGCCAAAGAGGGATCCGGATGACACCACCTCCACTGTGAACGCCAAAGAGGGATCAGGATGAGCCCACCTCCACTATGAACGCCAAAGAGGGATCCGGATGAGCCCACCTCCACTATGAATGCCAAAGTGGGATCCGGATGAGCCCACCTCCACTATGAACGCCAAAGAGGGATCAGGATGAGCCCACCTCCACTATGAACGCCAAAGAGGGATCCGGATGAGCCCACCTCCACTATGAACGCCAAAGAGGGATCCGGATGTGCCCACCTCCACTATGAACGCCAAAGAGGGATCAGGATGAGCCCACCTCCACTATGAACGCCAAAGAGGGATCAGGATGAGCCCACCTCCACTATGAACGCCAAAGAGGGATCAGGATGAGCCCACCTCCACTATGAACGCCAAAGAGGGATCAGGATGAGCCAGCACGGGAGCCGAGGTAAACAGAGCCTTCAGGTGACCAAAAGCCCTGTCCGCCTCAGCCGACCACCGCAAACGCACCGGTCTCCCCTTCAGCAGTGAGGTAATGGGAGCCGCTATCTGACCAAAAGCCCTGTCTGCCTCAGCCGACCACTGCAAACGCACCGGTCTCCCCTTCAGCAGTGAGGTAAACAGAGCCTTCAGGTGACCAAAAGCCCTGTCCACCTCAGCCGACCACTGCAAACGCACCGGTCTCCCCTTTAGCAGTGAGGTAAACAGAGCCTTCAGGTGACCAAAAGCCCTGTCCACCTCTGCCGACCACTGCAAACGCACCGGTCCCCCCTTCAGCAGTGAGGTAAACAGAGCCTTCAGGTGACCAAAAGCCCTGTCCACCTCAGCCGACCACTGCAAACGCACCGGTCCCCCCTTCAGCAGTGAGGTAATGGGAGCCGCTATCTGACCAAACCCCGGATAAACCTCTGGTAGTAGTTGGCAAACTCTAAAAACCTCTGCACTTCCTTTACCGTGGTGGGAGTCGGCCAATTACGCACAGCTGAAATGCGGTCACTCTCCATCTCTACCCCTGAGGTGGAAATGCGGTACCCTAGGAAGGAGACTGTCTGTCTGAAATAAACAGGCATTTCTCAGCCTTGACTACAGGTCATGCTCCAACAGTCTACCAAGCACCTTGCGCACCAGGGGACACATGCTCGGCGCGTGTAGCGGAGTATATCAGAATGTTGTCTATATACACCACTACACCCTGCCCATGTAGGTCCCGGAAAATCTTGTCTACAAAGGCCTGGAAGACGGATGGAGCATTCATCAACCCGTACGGCATGACGAGGTACTCATAATGCCCAGAGGTGGTACTAAATGCCGTCTTCCACTCGTCCCCCTCCCGGATACGCCCCGGGTTGTAATCGCTCCTGAGATCCAATTTTGTGAAGAAGCGCGCCCCGTGCATTGACTCGATCGCACTGGCGATGAGAGATAGCGGGTAACTGTACCTCACAGTGATTTGGTTGATGCCTTGATAGTCAATACATGGGCGCAGACCTCCATCCTTTTTTTTTACAAAAAATAAACTCGAGGAGGCAGGTGAAGTGGAAGGCCGAGTGTGCCCCTGCCCCAGAGATTCGGAGACATGTGTTTCCATAGCCGCTGTCTCCTCTTGCGACGGGGGATACACGTGACTCCTGTGAAGTGCTGCATCTAACAGGAGATTTATCGCACAGTCCCCCCGTGTTTCCATAGCCGCTGTCTCCTCTTGCGACGGGGGATACACGTGACTCCTGGGAAGTGCTGCATCTAACAGGAGATTTATCGCACAGTCCCCCCGTGTTTCCATAGCCGCTGTCTCCTCTTGCGACAGGGGATACACGTGACTCCTGGGAAGTGCTGCATCTAACAGGAGATTTATCGCACAGTCCCCCCGTGTTTCCATAGCTGCTGTCTCCTCTTGCGACGGGGGATACACGTGACTCCTGGGAAGTGCTGCATCTACCAGGAGATTTAGCGCACAGTCCCCCCGTGTTTCCATAGCCGCTGTCTCCTCTTGCGACGGGGGATACACGTGACTCCTGGGAAGTGCTGCATCTAACAGGAGATTTATCACACAGTCCCCCCGTCGATGAGGTGGTAACAGTCCCCCCGTCGATGAGGTGGTAACAGTCCCCCCATCGATGAGGTGGTAACAGTCCCCCCGTCGATGAGGTGGTAACAGTCCCCCCGTCGATGGGGTGGTAACAGTCCCCCCGTCGATGGGGTGGTAACAGTCCCCCCCGTCGATGGGGTGGTAACAGTCCCCCCGTCGATGGGGTGGTAACAGTCCCCCCGTCGATGGGGTGGTAACAGTCCCCCCGTCGATGGGGTGGTAACAGTCCCCCCGTCGATGGGGTGGTAATTGAGTCGCCTTCTTTTAACAGAAGGAGAGAGCCAAATCAGCGTATTCAGAGGCGATGCGCGCGGTGGAGATCTGGTCTGGACTTCCCACCGTAGTAGGACCGACGGAAACTCCTACACACGTCTCCGAGCACTTTCGTGACCACCCTGTGAAATAGTAGTGCCACGAAATAGTGGGGTCATGACAGGCCAACCAAGGTAGGCCCAGAACCACGGGAAACGCAGGAGAATCAATAAGGAAGAGACTGATTCTCTCCTTGTGACCCTCCTGCGTAACCATGCCCAGTGGAGTGGTGGCCTCCCTAATTAGCCCTGACCCTAATGGTCGACTATCTAGGGCGTGCACAGGGAAAGGCATATCCACAGGAACAATGGGGATCCCTAAACTATGGGTAAATGATCTGTCAATAAAATTCCTAGATGCGCCTGAATCTATGGCATCTAAAACTGACCCTCGGAGCCTAACTTCTGTTGACTCATCAGTAGGAAAGATTTGTTTCTCTTTTGGTCCATTCAACAACAGAACGATACGAACCTTGTTTCAGCAGGATGTTGTATCTATACCTTATGTCATGCCTTATTGGAATGGATTTATTGATAATATCTGTTGGAAAAAAGTTTGGATGTTGCCACACACGTATCTACTTGTTAACAAAATTAAGGAAGTTTCCTTTAAAATTATTCATAAATATTATCCTGCCAACCACTATATGAAGAAGTTTAAGGAAAACATCAACTCAAATTGCTCCTTTTGTAATGACCACCCAGAAACAGTGTTGCATCTTTTTTGGCATTGTATGCATGTAAAAAAACTGGCAAGACATCAGTAGGTTTATAATTGAGCATATTTATGCAGATTTTACACTATTGTGGAGAGATGTACTGCTTGGATTCTGGTGTTACAGGGACCTTGTAAAGTGATAAGAATTCCTTATAACTGAGTAAAAGACCCTCTGCATTTACCAGTTGGCTCAGCAATAGGATATTATTTCGGAACCAATATTCTAAAAACAAAGAAGTATTTTTATACAATATATCCCGATTATTCCATATACAATATCTGTGTGGAGAACAATTGTGTTTATAAATGAAGGACCATGATAAGAAAACAACACTAATTCTAAATGAATGGTACTCGGTTTGCCGCGATGACGTCATTGACGTGGTGCGTAATGTGAGCGTAGGTGGGCGTAAGGTGAGCGAAATGCGGACAGACGGAAGTTTGACTGAACACTAACCAGCGCGGCAGATGAACTATCCATCAGTTTATTTACATCGTAGATGTGGCGGCAACACGACAACATGGAGTCGAGTGCGGACCGCGGACTAGATGTGGAATGTGTTGTTAATCGGTGGATAGTGGATTATTATATATCTGTGGCGTTTGAAGCGTTCAGGAATGAACAGGACAGTGATTTCTGTGAGATCAGAGACACCCTTCAATGTTAGTAACGTTTTCTCACAGATGCAGTTAGCTAACTAGCTAACTAACGTTAGCATCTACGCGAACCCAATACAGGTTTCTAATATCGTCTCTGCCTAAAATAGTTAATTAATAATTAACTCCCGTGCTAACAGTTTGTTTAGCTAGCTATGCTTATAAACTTGTAGTTTTATACCACGTGATACCCAGCTAGTTAGATATGTTAGCTAACTGTGTGGTAACGTTGACTGCGCTTGACCAGTTGGTTGGACTAGATCCCCCGGTGAACAGGTTAGTTTTTGGTCCTAACTTTAGCACCACACAGCTGATTTAAATAACCTTAAATCAACACATTATGTATTATCTGAATCAGCTGTGTAGTGCAAGGACAAACCTGCGGGGGTGCGTTCATTTCGTTTCAACGTTTGCTACGGTGCTGAGCGTTTTGTACTGAACGACACGTTTTCCCCAAAACGCTATTGAACAGACTAGTTTGGTCCGTTCGGTGTGTCGGGTTTGGTTTGAAGCAGTGACTTGTCGTTAAAGACAAGCGGTACGTTTTTGAAGCTATAATCCCTCGTTCAGTACAGCACCGTTTTAGTTAATTTAACGTTCTGTTGCGTTTATGTACTAAAGGCTTTCCAGGACCGAGTTTGGGAAATGCTGAGTTAACTACATTCATTTATTTGATATTTATTTTACCAGGCAGGTCAGTTAAGAACAAATTCTTATTTAAAATCACTGCCTACTGGGGAACAGTGGGTTAACTGCCTTGTTCAGGGGCAGAAGGACAGATTTTTACCTTGTCAGCTCAGGGATTTGATTTTACAACCTTTTGGTTACAAGTTCAACGCTCTAACCACTAGGCTGCGCTGCACTTAGCGGTGCAGAGATATTGTGAAGGAAGTTAGTTTGTGTTTACACGGGACTGTACCGCCCCACCTACCGTCATACAGGTTGTGACCAATACACGCTGATGAGCCATCTAGCGTGTTCCGAACATGCAGAACTATACAGAGCCCTCGGCATTGTTACAACATTTGAGAGGCTCACAGCGACGCGGTACGGGGCTTGATTTGGCCTCTGCATGCCCCAGAGGTACCGCTATTGCATCACACCCTCCATACGAAAGTCTGACCACATTTAAATGGGCTTTTACGCTTACACACAGGTGTTCGGAACACGCTAGATGGCTCAAGTCTAAATCCAATTGTATTGGTCACAACCTGTATGACAACTGGCCATGATTGGGAGTGCCATAGGGTGGCGAACGATTGGCCCAGCGTCGTCTGGATTTGGGGTAGGCCGTCATTGTAAATAAGAATTTGTTCTTAACTGACTTGCCCTGTTAAATAAAGGTTCAATAAACATACAGAATACAATTGGTGTAGAGTTTAATGTGATATTCTTACTTAGGATCCCGTTCCCAACAACTGGTGTAGAGTTTAATGTGATATTCTTACATAGGATCCCGTTCCCAACAACTGGTGTAGAGTTTAATGTGATATTCTTACATAGAAGCCCGTTCCCAACAACTGGTGTAGAGTTTAATGTGATATTCTTACATAGGAGCCCGTTCCCAACAACTGGTGTAGAGTTTAATGTGATATTCTTACTTAGGATCCCGTTCCCAACAATTGGTGTAGAGTTTAATGTGATATTCTTACTTAGGATCCCGTTCCCAACAATTGGTGTAGAGTTTAATGTGATATTCTTACTTAGGATCCCGTTCCCAACAATTGGTGTAGAGTTTAATGTGATATTCTTACTTAGGATCCCGTTCCCAACAATTGGTGTAGAGTTTAATGTGATATTCTTACTTAGGATCCCGTTCCCAACAATTGGTGTAGAGTTTAATGTGATATTCTTACTTAGGATCCCGTTCCCAACAATTGGTGTAGAGTTTAATGTGATATTCTTACTTAGGATCCCGTTCCCAACAATTGGTGTAGAGTTTAATGTGATATTCTTACTTAGGATCCCGTTCCCAACAATTGGTGTAGAGTTTAATGTGATATTCTTACTTAGGAGCCCGTTCCCAACAACTGGTGTAGAGTTTAATGTGATATTCTTACTTAGGAGCCCGTTCCCAACAACTGGTGTAGAGTTTAATGTGATATTCTTACTTAGGATCCCGTTCCCAACAATTGGTGTAGAGTTTAATGTGATATTCTTACTTAGGATCCCGTTCCCAACAATTGGTGTAGAGTTTAATGTGATATTCTTACTTAGGATCCCGTTCCCAACAATTGGTGTAGAGTTTAATGTGATATTCTTACTTAGGATCCCGTTCCCAACAATTGGTGTAGAGTTTAATGTGATATTCTTACTTAGGATCCCGTTCCCAACAATTGGTGTAGAGTTTAATGTGATATTCTTACTTAGGATCCCGTTCCCAACAATTGGTGTAGAGTTTAATGTGATATTCTTACTTAGGATCCCGTTCCCAACAATTGGTGTAGAGTTTAATGTGATATTCTTACTTAGGATCCCGTTCCCAACAATTGGTGTAGAGTTTAATGTGATATTCTTACTTAGGAGCCCGTTCCCAACAACTGGTGTAGAGTTTAATGTGATATTCTTACTTAGGATCCCGTTCCCAACAACTGGTGTAGAGTTTAATGTGATATTCTTACATAGGATCCCGTTCCCAACAACTGGTGTAGAGTTTAATGTGATATTCTTACATAGAAGCCCGTTCCCAACAACTGGTGTAGAGTTTAATGTGATATTCTTACATAGGAGCCCGTTCCCAACAACTGGTGTAGAGTTTAATGTGATATTCTTACTTAGGATCCCGTTCCCAACAATTGGTGTAGAGTTTAATGTGATATTCTTACTTAGGATCCCGTTCCCAACAATTGGTGTAGAGTTTAATGTGATATTCTTACTTAGGATCCCGTTCCCAACAATTGGTGTAGAGTTTAATGTGATATTCTTACTTAGGATCCCGTTCCCAACAATTGGTGTAGAGTTTAATGTGATATTCTTACTTAGGATCCCGTTCCCAACAATTGGTGTAGAGTTTAATGTGATATTCTTACTTAGGATCCCGTTCCCAACAATTGGTGTAGAGTTTAATGTGATATTCTTACTTAGGATCCCGTTCCCAACAATTGGTGTAGAGTTTAATGTGATATTCTTACTTAGGATCCCGTTCCCAACAATTGGTGTAGAGTTTAATGTGATATTCTTACTTAGGATCCCGTTCCCAACAATTGGTGTAGAGTTTAATGTGATATTCTTACTTAGGAGCCCGTTCCCAACAACTGGTGTAGAGTTTAATGTGATATTCTTACTTAGGAGCCCGTTCCCAACAACTGGTGTAGAGTTTAATGTGATATTCTTACTTAGGATCCCGTTCCCAACAATTGGTGTAGAGTTTAATGTGATATTCTTACTTAGGATCCCGTTCCCAACAATTGGTGTAGAGTTTAATGTGATATTCTTACTTAGGATCCCGTTCCCAACAATTGGTGTAGAGTTTAATGTGATATTCTTACTTAGGATCCCGTTCCCAACAATTGGTGTAGAGTTTAATGTGATATTCTTACTTAGGATCCCGTTCCCAACAACTGGTGTAGAGTTTAATGTGATATTCTTACTTAGGATCCCGTTCCCAACAACTGGTGTAGAGTTTAATGTGATATTCTTACTTAGGATCCCGTTCCCAACAACTGGTGTAGAGTTTAATGTGATATTCTTACTTAGGATCCCAATGCAGAAGTAAAAAAGTAAGACAAATATGTTGAGGAAAAAACAAGGAAATAGTAACACAATAAAATAATGTGTATGGAGGGATAAAAGTGACCAGGCAATCAGGATAGATAATTAACAGTGTGTGTGTGGGGGAAGAAGCTGTTCAGCAGTCTGATGGCTTGGGGGTAGAAGCTGTTCAGCAGTCTGATGGCTTGGGGGTAGAAGCTGTTCAGCAGTCTGATGGCTTGGGGGGTAGAAGCTGTTCAGCAGTCTGATGGCTTGGGGGGTAGAAGCTGTTCAGCAGTCTGATGGCTTGGGGGGGAGAAGCTGTTCAGCAGTCTGATGGCTTGGGGGTAGAAGCTGTTCAGCAGTCTGATGGCTTGGGGGGGAGAAGCTGTTCAGCAGTCTGATGGCTTGGGGGGAGAAGCTGTTCAGCAGTCTGATGGCTTGGGGGGGAGAAGCTGTTCAGCAGTCTGATGGCTTGGGGGGAGAAGCTGTTCAGCAGTCTGATGGCTTGGGGGGGTAGAAGCTGTTCAGCAGTCTGATGGCTTGGGGGGAGAAGCTGTTCAGCAGTCTGATGGCTTGGGGGGTAGAAGCTGTTCAGCAGTCTGATGGCTTGGGGGTAGAAGCTGTTCAGCAGTCTGATGGCTTGGGGGGTAGAAGATGTTCAGCAGTCTGATGGCTTGGGGGGAGAAGCTGTTCAGCAGTCTGATGGCTTGGGGGGTAGAAGCTGTTCAGCAGTCTGATGGCTTGGGGGGTAGAAGCTGTTCAGCAGTCTGATGGCCTGGGGGTAGAAGCTGTTCAGCAGTCTGATGGCTTCGGGGGTAGAAGCTGTTCAGCAGTCTGATGGCTTGGGGGTAGAAGCTGGAACATGGAGGTATGACCGTGTGGGAACACTAACCCTATAAAGGTGTGTAGTAATTTAACCTTTTGTTTTTTGAAAATAATGTCTCAATGATCTGAAAGTACCGTTCCGTATGTTTCCAGAACTGCGCGGCGGGCGATGATGTTACTGTTCAGAGCAAGGGGGGCTCGGCCTCCTAACAAAACGTCCCCAGTCAGAAGAGCCGATCGTCAATGGGCGCTAAAGCAGTTAGCCCCAGACAGGTCTAAATGTCCCCATTTAATAGACGCTAGCTAACACATTATCCAACAACATCCTCTTTCAGGTCATCTGGTTCGGCCGTTGGAAGCCAACGACGCCACACCCAAGAAGATTCGAGCAATACAGTTCCTCACCAGGATAAATGACGGTGACAAACTCGGTGAGAGTTTTGAGTTAAACATGAAGTAACTTCCTAGCTAGCTACATAACAACACTATCTATGTAACAGTACGAACTAATATTCATTCCCCGTTGAAAATCAGAGACATCTGAAATGACCCCAAGTCCCAGAATCTGCTGTTTCTTATAGCTAGCTAGCCGTGTCTTTTGGAAATCAAGTCTGAGATCACTGACACAGTTGTTCTCTTGCCGTCCACAGACTTCTCGTTTGACCCTCAGGAGGACCTCACGCCACTGGAGTCGGCTCTGAGCGTTTTGGACAGCATCCGCGACGAGTTGCCGGTTCCCCAGAAAGACTTGGAGAGAGTACAGAAGTCTGTCAGAGAGATGGTGAGATCTGGCCACACTGTGTGTAGTCATTGAGTGGTCCCCTGTTGAAACCCGATACACTGTGTGTAGTCATTGATTGGTCCCCCGTTGAAACCCGATACACTGTGTGTAGTCATTGATTGGTCCCCTGTTGAAACCCGATACACTGTGTGTAGTCATTGATTGGTCCCCCGTTGAAACCCGATACACTGTGTGTAGTCATTGATTGGTCCCCCGTTGAAACCCGATACACTGTCCTGATTTTCATGTCAGCCCTGTCCAACATTATAAGATGACACCGTGTACTGTGGTCAACACTATTGTGCACTGTAGTGAATTGCACAACTATTTGTCCGTTCATGTCTTCTCATTCTGGTGTAATTGTCCGTTCATGTCTTCTCGTTCTGGTGTAATTGTCCGTTCATGTCTTCCCCGTCTCGTTCTGGTGTAATTGTCCGTTCATGTCTTCTCGTTCTGGTGTAATTGTCCGTTCATGTCTTCTCGTTCTGGTGTAATTGTCCGTTCATGTCTTCTCGTTCTGGTGTAATTGTCCGTTCATGTCTTCTCGTTCTGGTGTAATTGTCCGTTCATGTCTTCTCGTTCTGGTGTAATTGTCCGTTCATGTCTTCTCGTTCTGGTGTAATTGTCCGTTCATGTCTTCTCGTTCTGGTGTAATTGTCCGTTCATGTCTTCTCGTTCTGGTGTAATTGTCCGTTCATGTCTTCTCGTTCTGGTGTAATTGTATTCTGCCATGTTGTTCTGACATCATTATAACGGTGAACCCTGTTGTGCATCCTGACATCATTATAACGGTGAACCCTGTTGTGCATCCTGACATCATTATAACGGTGAACCCTGTTGTGCATCCTGACATCATTATAACGGTGAACCCTGTTGTGCATCCTGACATCATTATAACGGTGAACCCTGTTGTGCATCCTGACGTCATTATAACGGTGAACCCTGTTGTGTTTTTCTCTGTAGCTGGTGATTGTGTGCATTAAGAACCAGGCCTTTGACAAAGCCAAGGAGGTTTTGATGAAATACTTCCCCAAAAGCAAGGTTGGAAAGGTGAGCTAACTCCTAAACTCCCAGAGAGACGATGGCAACAATACGAACAGTACAGAGAGACATTTAGACCTGTCTGTCTGTTAACCTGAGGAACGGGACAGAGACATTTAGACCTGTCTGTCTGTTAAGGAGGGGGGGGTTAATGTCTCCAGAGGCTGATGGGGGTGGGGGGGTAACGTCTCCAGAGGCTGATGGGGGTGGGGGGGTAATGTCTCCAGAGACTGATGGTGGGGGGTAATGTCTCCAGAGGATGATGGGGGGGGGTAATGTCTCCAGGGGCTGATGGGGGGGGGTAATGTCTCCAGGGGCTGGGGGGGAATAATGTCTCCAGGGGCTGGGGGGGGAATAATGTCTCCAGAGGCTGATGTGGGGGGGTAATGTCTCCAGGGGCTGATGCGGGGGGGGTAATGTTTCCAGGGGCTGATGCGGGGGGGGGGGGGGGGGGGGGGGGTAGTAATGTCTCCAGGGGCTGATGCGGGGGGGGAATAATGTCTCCAGAGGCTGATGGGGGGGTTATGTGTCTTCCAGAAAGCGATCTTCCTGGGGCTGGTCAACAAGAGGAGCAGTGATCATTCAGTCCTGCAGCAGGTCACCTACCAGCAGTTTAAACAGGAGATGCTGCAGTTCTGTCAGAGCCTGTTTCCCTTCTCTCATCCTTTCCTGTCCAGGGTACGTATGGTATTACCACAGCATCAGTCTGGCTGTGTCCCCTCTCCTTCTATAGTGTAGTGTATTACCACAGCATCAGTCTGGCTGTGTCCCCTCTCCATATATAGTGTGTTGTATTACCACAGCATCAGTCTGGCTGTGTCCCCTCTCCATATATAGTGTAGTGTATTACCTCAGCATCAGTCTGGCTGTGTCCCCTCTCCATATATAGTGTAGTGTATTACCACAGCATCAGTCTGGCTGTGTCCCCTCTCCATATATAGTGTAGTGTATTACCTCAGCATCAGTCTGGCTGTGTCCCCTCTCCATATATAGTGTAGTGTATTACCTCAGCATCAGTCTGGCTGTGTCCCCTCTCCATCTATAGTGTAGTGTATTACCTCTCCATATATAGTGTGTTGTATTACCTCAGCATCAGTCTGGCTGTGTCCCCTCTCCATCTATAGTGTAGTGTATTACCTCAGCATCAGTCTGGCTGTGTCCCCTCTCCATATATAGTGTAGTGTATTACCTCAGCATCAGTCTGGCTGTGTCCCCTCTCCATATATAGTGTAGTGTATTACCTCTGCATCAGTCTGGCTTGTCCCCTCTCCATATATAGTGTGTTGTATTACCTTAGCATCAGTCTGGCTGTGTCCCCTCTCCATATATAGTGTAGTGTATTACCTCAGCATCAGTCTGGCTGTGTCCCCTCTCCATATATAGTGTAGTGTATTACCTCAGCATCAGTCTGGCTGTGTCCCCTCTCCATATATAGTGTAGTGTATTACCTCAGCATCAGTCTGGCTGTGTCCCCTCTCCATATATAGTGTAGTGTATTACCACAGCATCAGTCTGGCTGTGTCCCCTCTCCATATATAGTGTAGTGTATTACCTCAGCATCAGTCTGGCTGTGTCCCCTCTCCATATATAGTGTAGTGTATTACCTCAGCATCAGTCTGGCTGTGTCCCCTCTCCATATATAGTGTAGTGTATTACCTCAGCATCAGTCTGGCTGTGTCCCCTCTCCATATATAGTGTAGTGTATTACCTCTCCATATATAGTGTAGTGTATTACCTCATCATCAGTCTGGCTGTCCCCCCTCTCCATATATAGTGTGTTGTATTACCTCAGCATCAGTCTGGCTGTGTCCCCTCTCCATCTATAGTGTGTTGTATTACCTCAGCATCAGTCTGGCTGTGTCCCCTCTCCATATATAGTGTAGTGTATTACCTCAGCATCAGTCTGGCTGTGTCCCCTCTCCATATATAGTGTGTTGTATTACCTCAGCATCAGTCTGGCTGTGTCCCCTCTCCATCTATAGTGTGTTGTATTACCTCAGTGAGATCTGTCTCCCTAACCCACTGTTCCGAACTGAACTGAGATCTGTCTCCCTAACCCACTGTTCCGAACTGAACTGAGATCTGTCTCCCTAACCCACTGTTCCTGACCTGAACTGAGATCTGCCTCCCTAACCCACTGTTCCTAACTGAACTGAGATCTGCCTCCCTAACCCACTGTTCCTAACTGAACTGAGATTTGACTCCCTAACCCACTGTTCCTGACCTGAGATCTGCCTCCCTAACCCACTGTTCCTAACTGAACTGAGATCTGCCTCCCTAACCCACTGTTCCTGACCTGAACTGAGATCTGCCTCCCTAACCCACTGTTCCTAACTGAACTGAGATCTGCCTCCCTAACCCACTGTTCCTGACCTGAACTGAGATCTGCCTCCCTAACCCACTGTTCCTAACTGAACTGAGATCTGACTCCCTAACCCACTCTTCCTGACCTGAACTGAGATCTGCCTCCCTAACCCACTGTTCCTAACTGAACTGAGATCTGACTCCCTAACCCACTGTTCCTGACCTGAACTGAGATCTGCCTCCCTAACCCACTGTTCCTAACTGAACTGAGATCTGCCTCCCTAACCCACTGTTCCTAACTGAACTGAGATCTGCCTCCCTAACCCACTGTTCCTAACTGAACTGAGATCTGTCTGTGTGAATATCAGGCTGCCAGACAGCTGGTGCTGAAGAGACAGGATGCAGAGGAAGGAGACTGTCCCACAGACCCTCAGCCAGAAGACCACCTTCTACCAGCAACAGAGGAGAAGACATCCAGACACAAACCCAGGTAGCTTATTGATCCGATGTCAATCAATCAAATACATGGACTTTAGAAAGCTCTTTTAGTTCCATTATTGTGACAACATGATTTCCAGTTACCGAGCCTAGACCCTAAAGGTCATTGGGCCCCACAGTGTGTGGATATACAGGGGGCCCCACAGTGTGTGGATATACAGGGGGCCCCACAGTGTGTGGATATACAGGGGGCCCCACAGTGTGTGGATATACAGGGGGCCCCACAGTGTGTGGATATACAGGGGGCCCCACAGTGTGTGGATATACAGGGGGCCCCACAGTGTGTGGATATACAGGGGGCCCCACAGTGTGTGGATATACAGGGGGCCCCACAGTGTGTGGATATACCGGGGGCCCCACAGTGTGTGGATATACAGGGGGCTCCACAGTGTGTGCATATACAGGGGGCTCCACAGTGTGTGGATATACAGGGGGCTCCACAGTGTGTGGATATACAGGGGGCTCCACAGTGTGTGGATATACAGGGGGCCCCACAGTGTGTGGATATACAGGGGGCCCCACAGTGTGTGGATATACAGGGGGCCCCACAGTGTGTGGATATACAGGGGGCCCCACAGTGTGTGGATATACAGGGGGCTCCCACAGTGTGTGGATATACAGGGGGCTCCACAGTGTGTGGATATACAGGGGGCTCCACAGTGTGTGGATATACAGGGGGCCCCACAGTGTGTGGATATACAGGGGGCCCCACAGTGTGTGGATATACAGGGGGCTCCCACAGTGTGTGGATATACAGGGGGCCCCACAGTGTGTGGATATACAGGGGGCCCCACAGTCCCACAGAGGGACTCCCCCTCTCTCCCTCCAGTCTAAACTGACTCTCTCTCTCTCTCCCTCCAGTCTAAACTGACTCTCTCTCTCCCTCCAGTCCTCACAGTCTAAACTGACTCTTCCTCTCTCTCTCCCTCCAGTCCTCAGTCTAAACTGACTCTTCCTCTCTCTCTCTCTCCAGTCCTCAGTCTAAACTGACTCTTCCTCTCTCTAGTCCTCACAGTCTAAACTGACTCTTCCTCTCTCTCTCCCTCCAGTCCTCAGTCTAAACTGACTCTTCCTCTCTCTCTCCCTCCAGTCCTCACAGTCTAAACTGACTCTTCCTCTCTCTAGTCCTCACAGTCTAAACTGACTCTTCCTCTCTCTCTCCCTCCAGTCCTCACAGTCTAAACTGACTCTTCCTCCAGTCCTCTCTATCTAAACTGACTCTCTCTCTCTCCCTCCAGTCCTCCCAGTCTAAACTGACTCTCTCTCTCTCCCTCCAGGCCTCCCAGTCTAAACTGACTCTCTCTCTCTCTCTCTCTCTCTCTCCCTCCAGGCCTCCCAGTCTAAACTGACTCTCTCCCTCCAGTCCTTCCAGTCTAAACTGACCCTCTCTCTCTCTCCCTCCAGTCCTCCCAGTCTAAACTGCCTCCCCCTCTCTCTCCCTCCAGTCTTCCCAGTCTAAACTGACGCTCTCTCCCTCCAGTCCTTCCAGTCTAAACTGACTCTCTCTCCCTCCAGTCCTTCCTGTCTAAACTGACTCTCTCTCCCTCCAGTCCTCCCAGTCTAAACTGCCTGACCCTTTCTCTCTCTCCCTCCAGTCCTCCCAGTCTAAACTGCCTGACCCTCTCTCTCTCTCCCTCCAGTCCTCCCAGTCTAAACTGCCTCCCCCTCTCTCTCCCTCCAGTCCTCCCAGTCTAAACTGCCTCCCCCTCTCTCTCCCTCCAGTCTAAACTGCCTCCCCCTCTCTACCTCCAGTCTAAACTGCCTCCCCCTCTCTCTCCCTCCAGTCTAAACTGCCTCCCCCTCTCTCTCCCTCCAGTCTAAACTGCCTCCCCCTCTCTCTCCCTCCAGTCTAAACTGCCTCCCCCTCTCTCCCTCCAGTCCTCCCAGTCTAAACTGCCTCCCCCTCTCTCTCCCCCCAGTCCTCCCAGTCCTCCCCCTCTCTCTCCCCCCAGTCCTCCCAGTCCTCCCCCTCTCTCTCCCCCCAGTCCTCCCAGTCTAAACTGCCTCCCCCTCTCTCTCCCTCCAGTCCTCCCCCCGGTGGCGTCCTGCTGACCCGCAGCCAGCTGATGGCCGTTTATACAGCCCTGGCCGAGGAGCTGAGGGAGCCCATGACCTTTGCCGAGCTGGAGGAGGAGGTGGAAAGGGAGGTGATGGAGGAGAACGCAGGAAAAGGAGGTGCTGCTGTGGACCAAGAGGAACCTCTCCTGCCCCTCTCTGAAAGCCCCAGGTTGTCAATCAAATCACTACCCTGCTGCTTCCTGTCCTATGGTAGCCTGGGAACCAGTCATATCACTACCCTGCTGCTTCCTGTCCTATGGGAGCCTGGGAACCAGTCATATCACTACCCTGCTGCTTCCTGTCCTACCAGTCATATCACTACCCTATGGGAGCCTGGGTACCAGTCTGTTTGTCTATTGTTCCACTCCTTGTCATCCCAAACAGAGTGTATTTCTCCAGGCTGGTCCTATGGACTGTTCTGCTCCCCAGTTTGTCTGTAGTTTTAATGTTGTTGATGTTGTGTCCACTGTGTGTTTGTCTCTTTTAATTGTTAAAGTGTATTGGGAGTGACCCCTGGTAACATTGAATCTGACATGACCCCAGGCAGGGCTCAGACGCTGTGTTGGAGCAGGACGTCCCCAGGTCCCAGAGAGAGTCCGACAGTCCAATGGAGGCTTCCCCTGCTGACCTGGTTCCCCCTGCTGACCTGGTTCCCCCTGCTGACCTGGTTCCCCCTGCTGGCCTGGCACCCCCTGCTGGCCTGGCACCAGGCCCCCAGTGGAAGAGCCGAGGCTGGCCTCATACCATAGCCAGGCTGGTTATGGAGCCAGACAGCCAGGTGAGAGAAGAGAGCGAACCAGCAGGGTTGAGTTTTTAATGTCTGTTTTCCTGTGAGTTGTTAATTAACAACACTGTCATCTCAGATTTTCAAAATATGCTTCTCAACCATAGCAAAACAAGCATTTGTGTAACAGTATTGATAGCCTAGCATAGCATTTAGCGTAGCATTTAGCGTAGCATTTAGCGTTAGCATTTAGCATAGCATTTAGCGTAGCATTTAGCGTTAGCATTCAGCAGGCAACATTTTCACAAAAACCAGAAAAGCATTCAAATAAAATCATTTACCTTTGAAGAACTTCGGATGTTTTCAATGAGGAGACTCTCAGTTAGATAGCAAATGTTCAGTTTTTCCTGAAAGATTATTTGTTTAGGACAAATCGCTCCGTTTTCTGCGTCACGTTTAGCTACGAAAAAAACCTGTATCCAGGATTGTGTAAATCTATCCGTAAGCTCATTAGCATAACGCAACGTTAACTAGTCATCAAATGAAATTAATATGCTAGCTCTCAAGCTTAGCCTTTTGTTAACAACACTGTCATCTCAGATTTTCTAAATATGCTTCTCAACCATAGCAAAACAAGCATTTGTGTAACAGTATTGATAGCCTAGCATAGCATTTAGCGTTAGCATTCAGCAGGCAACATTTTCACAAAAACCAGAAAAGCATTCAAATAAAATCATTTACCTTTGAAGAACTTCGGATGTTTTCAATGACGAGACTCTCAGTTAGGTAGCAAATGTTCAGTTTTTACAAAAATATTATTTGTGTTGACAAATCGCTCCGTTTTCTTCATCACGTTTGGATAAGAAAGAAAATGAAAATTAAGTCATTAAAACGCGAACTTTTTTCCAAATTAACTCATATAATGTCGACAGAAACATGGCAAACTATGTTTAGAATCAATACTCAAGGTGTTTTTCACATATCTATCGATGATAAATCATTCGTGGCAGTTGACTTTCTCTTCTGAAGAAATGGAACGCGCATGGACCTAGAGATTACGCAATAATTTAGACAAAGGACACCGGGCGGACAACCCTGGTAAATGTAGTCTCTTATGGCCAATCTTCCAATGATATGCCTACAAATACGTCACAATGCTGCAGACACCTTGGGCAAACGACAGAAAGGGCAGGCTCATTCCTGGCGCATTCACAGCCATATAAGGAGACAATGGAAAACAGAGCCTCAAAAATTCTGCCCATTTCCTGGTTGAAGTTTCATCTTGGTTTCGCCTGTAGCATGAGTTCTGTGGCACTCACAGATAATATCTTTGCAGTTTTGGAACCTTAGAGTGTTTTCTTTCCAAAGCTGTTATATTATATGCAGTCGAGCATCTTGGTGTGTAGGACTCATTACCTCATATTATAACCCTGGTGTGTAGGACTCATTACCTCATATTATAACCCTGGTGTGTAGGACTCATTACCTCATATTATAACCCTGGTGTGTAGGACTCATTACCTCATATTATAACCCTGGTGTGTAGGACTCATTACCTCATATTATAACCCTGGTGTGTAGGACTCATTACCTCATATTATAACCCTGGTGTGTAGGACTCATTACCTCATATTATAACCCTGGTGTGTAGGACTCATTGCCTCATATTATAACCCTGGTGTGTAGGACTCATTACCTCATATTATAACCCTGGTGTGTAGGACTCATTACCTCATATTATAACCCTGGTGTGTAGGACTCATTACCTCATATTATAACCCTGGTGTGTAGGACTCATTACCTCATATTATAACCCTGGTGTGTAGGACTCATTACCTCATATTATAACCCTGGTGTGTAGGACTCATTACCTCATATTATAACCCTGGTGTGTAGGACTCATTACCTCATATTATAACCCTGGTGTGCAGGATTCTACGGCCTCTCGAGAATCAGTATCCAACGGGGAGGAGTCAGTCAGCCGGGGGGACCCACTAAGCTCCGCCTCCACCTACAGCCCACCAACACGGAAGTATCGAAAACGACGAGCCGGCAGGATAACCGAAGAGTAAGTCAGGAACAACAAGGACGTCCCTGCATGTAGTACTGTGTTAAAGGAAGCACCTTTTAACTGTCTCTTTAACACGTTTCTAACGAGGGACACGAGTTGACGAGTTTGACGAAGGGAAGTGGACTGAAAGGGAGAGGAGGGGACTTCCTGACCTTGTCCAATAAGAAACGCTTGCAAATCGTTTTGCTATGGTGTGCCCTAATGAATACAACCTCTGTCTGACTCAGGACCTCGTCTGACCCTGAGGAGGATGTGTGTATTCTGGAAAACACCCCTGAGCAGAGAGGCTCCGCACCCACCCCCCAGAGATGCTCCGCACCCACCCCCCAGAGAGGATCTTCACATAAGAGAATCCCTACCCCCACCCCCCAGACAAGCCACACCCCCCAGAGAAGCTCCACCCACACCCCCCAGAGAAGCCCCACCCCCCAGAGAAGCCCCACCCCCCAGAGAAGCCCCACCCCCCAGAGAAGCTCCACCCCCCAGAGAAGCTCCACCCCCCAGAGAAGCTCCACCCCCCAGAGAAGCTCCACCCACACCCCCCAGAGAGGCCCCACCCCTCAGACAAGCCACATCCACCAGAGAAGCCCCACCCCTCAGAAGGCCTCCACCAGTAAAAAGGGACCAGATCTGAAGTGGTATGTCGAACTATATAATGAGTATCATATAATGAGTATCATTCTGTCTTCTCCCTTCTGATGTGATTGTAGGAGACATACAGTTGAAGTCAGAAGTTTACATACACCTTAGTCTAATACATTTAAACTCAGTTTTTCACAATTCCTGACATTCAATCTTAGTAAAAATTCCTTGTCTTAGGTCAGTTAGGATCACCACTTTATTTTAAGAATGTGAAATGTCAGAATAATAGTAGAGAGAATTATTTCTTTCAGCTTTCATTACTTTCAGCATATTTCCAGTGGGTCAGAAGTTTACATACACTTCATTAGTATTTGGTAGCATTGCCTAAATTGTTTAACTTGTGTCAAATTTTTCGGGTAGCCTTCCACAAGCTTCCCACAATAAGTTTGGTGAATTTTGGCCCATTCCTCCTGACAGAGCTGGTGTAACTGAGTCAGGTTTGTAGGCCTCCTTGCTCGCACAAGCTTTTTCAGTTCTGCCCACAAATTTTCAATAGGATTGAGGTCAGGGCTTTGTGATGGCCACTCCAATACCTTGACTTTGTTGTCCTTAAGCCATTTTGCCACAACTTTGGAAGTATGCTTGGGGTCATTGTCCATTTGGAAGACCCATTTGCGACCAAGCTTTAACTTCCTGACTGATGTCCTGAGATGTTGCTTCAATATATCCACATAATTTTCTTTCCTCATGATGCCGTCTATTTTGTGAAGTGCACCAGTCCTTCCTGCAACAAAGCACCGCCACAACTTGATGCTGCCACCCCTGTGCTTCACGGCTGGGATGGTGTTCTTCAGCTTGCAAGCCTCCCCTTTTTCCTCCAAACATAACGATGGTCATTATGGCCAAACAGTTCTATTTTTCTTTCATCAGACCAGAGGACATTTCTCCAAAAAGTATGATCTTTGTCCCCATGTGCAGTTACAAACCATAGTCTGGCTTTTTTATGGTGGTTTTGGAGCAGTGGCTTCTTCCTTGCTGAGCGGCCATTCAGGTTATGTCGATATAGGACTCGTTTTACTGTGGATATAGATACTTTTGTACCTGTTTCCTCCAGCATCTTCACAAGGTCCTTTGCTGTTGTTCTGGGATTGATTTGCACTTTTCACACCAAAGTACGTTCATCTCTAGGAGACAGAACGCATCTCCTTCCTGAGCGGTATGACGGCTGCGTGGTCCCATGGTGTTTATACTTGCGTACTATTGTTTGTACAGATGAACATGGTAACTTCAGGCATTTGGAAATTGCTCCCAAGGATGAACCAGAGATCTACAATTTATTTTCTGAAGTCTTGGCTGATTTCTTTTGATTTTCCCATGATGTCAAGCAAAGAGGCACTGAGTTTGAAGGTAGGCCTTGAAATACATCCACAGGTACACCTCCAATTGACTCAAATGATGTCAATTAGCCAATCAGAAGCTTCTAAAGCCATGACATCATTTTCTGGAATATTCCAAGCTGTTTAAAGGCCCAGTCAACTCAGTGTATGTAAACTCCTGACCCACTGGAATTGTGATACAGTGAAATAATCTGTAAACAATCGTCGGAAAAATGACTTGTCACATAAAGTAGATGTCCTAACCGACTTGCCAAAACTATAGTTTGTGGAGTGGTTGAAAAACAAGTTTTAATGACTCCAACCTGAGTGTATGGTAACTTCCGACTGAATGGTTATGTATTTCAGCCATAGAGGATGATGTTGAAGATCACAACTGATCGACTTTCTCTCTCTTATAATGGTGATGTCATCTGCAGGAAGCAGCTATTCAGTGTTGCTAAGGAATCCAAGGATAGGTGGAGTGATGAAGAGGATTTATTTGACTCTCCTCACAAAGACAGTAATTATGACGATCAACAATTATGATTCAAAACAATAATGTTTATTACTAGTGATTTACTATGGCGTTCTGACATCTGTCTTTGTTTAGGTTCTGAGGACAACGCCAGTACTACCGGAGGAGGCAGGAAGAGGGTGAGTTTAGGTTCTGGAGAAAGTACTACTGGAGGAGGCAGGAAGAGGGTGAGTTTAGGTTCTGGATACAACAGAACTATCGAAGGAGACAGGAAGAGGGTGATTTTAGGTTCTGGAGACAGAACTACCGGGTGAGTTTAGGTTCTGGATACAACAGAACTATCGAAGGAGATAGGAAGAGGGTGAGTTTAGGTTTTGGATACAGAACTATGTTAACGCTAAGTGTTGTCCCCTACAGTGTGTTTACTATCTTTACCCTAAGTGTTGTCCCCTGCAGTGTGTTTACTATGTTAACGCTAAGTGTTGTCCCCTACAGTGTGTTTACTATGTTAACCCTAAGTGTTGTCCCCTGCGGTGTGTTTACCCTAAGTTTTGTCCCCTGCAGTGTGTTTCCCCTAAGTGTTGTCCCCTACAGTGTGTTAACCCTAAGTGTTGTCCCCTACAGTGTGTTTACTATACCTTGCGTGTTCTGTTGTGTCCCTCCTGTAGATGTGGACAGCAGAGGAGACGGAGTGGGTGAAGGAGGGAGTGAGGCGCTACGGAGAGGGGAACTGGTCCAGAGTAAAGTCCTCTTTCCCCTTCTTGGGCCGAACCGCCGTGAACATCAAGGATCGGTGGAGAACCATGAAGAAACTCAAGTTGGTCTGAGGGGACCAAAGAGTCGAGGGACTAACTTGTCCAATAAGACATTATATTTTCCGTTTACATTTGCTACGGGGTGCAGTAACGAATTCGAACGCTGGAGGGCCTCGGAGCTACGCAAGACAATGATGACGTTATCCAGTTGTGAGAATGGATGTTAGACGTTTCCTTTCCACAAAGGATACATGTTTGCCCGTCGCACATCTGTCAACAGGAAGCTGAAGACGGGCAGAGGGCCTTTGGACTAAGATACATGTTGATTCTGCCATTTTGTTTTAGACATGTTTATAGAAGTATTTTATCACTTGTCTTTCTTGGTAAAATAAAGACTTCTCTTCTACTGACTGGCGTAATGTTTACCACAGGACTGGTTTCTACTGACTGGCTTCTACTGACTGGCCTAACGTTTACCACAGGACTGGTTTCTACTGACTGGCCTAACAGTTACCACAGGACTGGCTTCTACTGACTGGCTTCACGGTTACCACAGGACTGGTTTCTACTGACTGGCCAAACGGTTACCACAGGACTGGCCTAACGTTTAGCACAGGACTGGTTTCTACTGACTGGCCTAACGGTTACCACAGGACTGGCTTCTACTGACTGGCCAAACGTTTACCATAGGAATGGCCTAACGTTTACCACAGGACTGGTTTCTACTGACTGGTCTAACTGTTACCACAGGACTGGCCAAACGGTTACCACAGGACTGGCTTCTACTGACTGGCCAAACGGTTACCACAGGACTGGCTTCTACTGACTGGCCTAACGTTTACCACTGACTGGCCTCTACTGACTGGCCTAACGTTTACCACTGACTGGCCTAACAGTTACCACAGGACTGGCTTCTACTGACTGGCCTAACAGTTACCACAGGACTGACTTAACGGCTACCACAGGACTGGCCTAACGTTTACCACAGGACTGGTTTCTACTGACTCGCCTAACGGTTACCACAGGACTGGTTTCTACTGACTGGCCTAACGGTTACTACAGGACTGGCTTCTACTGACTGGCCTAACGGTTACCACAGGACTGGTTTCTACTGACTGGCCTAACGGTTACCACAGGACTGGCTTCTGACTGGCCAAACGTTTACCACAGGACTGGTTTCTACTGACTGGCCTAACGTTTACCACAGGACTGGTTTCTACTGACTGGTCTAACTGTTACCACGGGACTGGACTAACGTTTACCACAGGACTGGTTTCTACTGACTGGCCTAACGGTTACCACTGACTGGCCTAACGGTTACCACAGGACTGACTGGCCTAACGGTTACCACAGGACTGGCTTCTACTGACTGGCTTAACGGTTACCACAGGACTGGTTTCTACTGACTGGCCTAACGGTTACCACAGGACTGGCCTAACGTTTACCACAGGACTGGTTTCTACTGACTGGCCTAACGGTTACCACAGGACTGGCCTAACGTTTACCACAGGACTGGTTTCTACTGACTGGCCTAACGTTTACCACAGGACTGGTTTCTACTGACTGGCCTAACGGTTACCACAGGACCGGCTTCTACCGACTGGCCTAACGTTTACCACAGGACTGGTTTCTACTGACTGGCCTAACGGTTACCACAGGACTGGTTTCTACTGACTGGTCTAACTGTTACCACAGGATTGGCCTAACGTTTACCACAGGACTGGCTTCTACTGACTGGCCAAACTGTTACCACAGGACTGGCTTCTACTGACTGGCCAAACGTTTACCACAGGACTGGTTTCTACTGACTGGCCTAACAGTTACCACAGGACTGGCTTCTACTGACTGGCCTAACGGTTACCACAGGACTGGCCGGCCTAACGGTTACCACAGGACTGACCGGCCTAACGGTTACCACAGGACTGACCGGCCTAACGGTTACCACAGGACTGACCGGCCTAACGGTTACCACAGGACTGACCGGCCTGCCTAACGGTTACCACAGGACTGACCGGCCTAACGGTTACCACAGGACTGACCGGCCTAACGGTTACCACAGGACTGACCGGCCTAACGGTTACCACAGGACTGACCGGCCTAACGGTTACCACAGGCCAGCTTACAGCATTGAGTTTACAGGAAAGAGCAGTGTATAACAGGAAATACATGCTATATTTAAGTTAGTAACAGATCCAACATTTATTCATTTTGTTGGGAGGAGAAAAACATCTCAGTATATCAAAAGTTTTAATTTTATGCTGATGGAATTAACTGCTTAAACCAGAGAACCATACAGATTATGAATATTACATCAAACCTCATTCAATTTACAAAAACATTTAGATTGGCTGAGTGATATACATTCATAATTCATAGTGACAGGGATGTTGGTAGCTGAATGTAAATCACTCAGCCATAGTGACAGGGATGTTGGGTAGCTGAATGTAAATCACTCAGCCATAGTGACAGGGATGTTGGGTAGCTGAATGTAAATCACTCAGCCATAGTGACAGGGATGTTGGGTAGCTGAATGTAAATCACTCAGCCATAGTGACAGGGATGTTGGGTAGCTGAATGTAAATCACTCAGCCATAGTGACAGGGATGTTGGGTAGCTGAATGTAAATCACTCAGCCATAGTGACAGGGATGTTGGGTAGATGAATGTAAATCACTCAGCCATAGTGACAGGGATGTTGGTAGCTGAATGTAAATCACTCAGCCATAGTGACAGGGATGTTGGTAGATGAATGTAAATCACTCAGCCATAGTGACAGGGATGTTGGTAGATGAATGTAAATCACTCAGCCATAGTGACAGGGATGTTGGTAGATGAATGTAAATCACTCAGCCATAGTGACAGGGATGTTGGTAGATGAATGTAAATCACTCAGCCATAGTGACAGGGATGTTGGTAGATGAATGTAAATCACTCAGCCATAGTGACAGGGATGTTGGTAGCTGAATGTAAATCACTCAGCCATAGTGACAGGGATGTTGGTAGCTGAATGTAAATCACTCAGCCATAGTGACAGGGATGTTGGTAGCTGAATGTAAATCACTCAGCCATAGTGACAGGGATGTTGGGTAGCTGAATGTAAATCACTCAGCCATAGTGACAGGGATGTTGGGTAGCTGAATGTAAATCACTCAGCCATAGTGACAGGGATGTTGGTAGATGAATGTAAATCACTCAGCCATAGTGACAGGGATGTTGGTAGATGAATGTAAATCACTCAGCCATAGTGACAGGGATGTTGGTAGATGAATGTAAATCACTCAGCCATAGTGACAGGGATGTTGGTAGATGAATGTAAATCACTCAGCCATAGTGACAGGGATGTTGGTAGATGAATGTAAATCACTCAGCCATAGTGACAGGGATGTTGGTAGATGAATGTAAATCACTCAGCCATAGTGACAGGGATGTTGGTAGATGAATGTAAATCACTCAGCCATAGTGACAGGGATGTTGGTAGATGAATGTAAATCACTCAGCCATAGTGACAGGGATGTTGGTAGATGAATGTAAATCACTCAGCCATAGTGACAGGGATGTTGGTAGATGAATGTAAATCACTCAGCCATAGTGACAGGGATGTTGGTAGATGAATGTAAATCACTCAGCCATAGTGACAGGGATGTTGGTAGCTGAATGTAAATCACTCAGCCATAGTGACAGGGATGTTGGTAGCTGAATGTAAATCACTCAGCCATAGTGACAGGGATGTTGGTAGCTGAATGTAAATCACTCAGCCATAGTGACAGGGATGTTGGTAGCTGAATGTAAATCACTCAGCCAGTGACAGGGATGTTGGTAGCTGAATGTAAATCACTCAGCCATAGTGACAGGGATGTTGGGTAGCTGAATGTAAATCACTCAGCCAGTGACAGGGATGTTGGTAGATGAATGTAAATCACTCAGCCATAGTGACAGGGATGTTGGTAGCTGAATGTAAATCACTCAGCCATAGTGACAGGGATGTTGGTAGATGAATGTAAATCACTCAGCCATAGTGACAGGGATGTTGGGTAGCTGAATGTAAATCACTCAGCCATAGTGACAGGGATGTTGGGTAGATGAATGTAAATCACTCAGCCATAGTGACAGGGATGTTGGTAGCTGAATGTAAATCACTCAGCCATAGTGACAGGGATGTTGGTAGCTGACAGCCTGATGAAACTATCCAGACAGTCATTGGCCCCTTGGTAAATTAGAGGGAAATACACAATCATATCCTGAAGACCAGGGTCTCCCCAAACCACTCAGGGACCATCAGACTTGTCACATAGCTGTACCTCCCAACCCTCTAGGGTGGTCCCCGAGGAGAGGAAGTACCACTGTATAATTGATAGTCCAGTTTGTAGGGTGGTCCCCGAGGAGAGGAAGTACCACTGTATAATTGATAGTCCAGTTTGACGACTCCTTATGTGAGCGTGTCCTCAGACCTGATGAACTCTCCGATGTCTGCCTGGTGGAACACAACGATGGACAAGGGGTCCACTCTTCTGCACTCCTGGGTGGACTTGGCTGCCACTCCAAAACCCTGCAGGAAGACCAGAGGGGCGTGTTCAGTTGGGTTCAAACCTGCACGTCACGGTTACCTAGGAGTTACTATGGTTACTGGTGCTTTAGATATTAGCTTTTCTGAAAGGTCAAGCGATCACTATCCAAAAGAGATGTAGAACTGACAGTATGGGTCAGTTTACCACAGATTAAGTCTAGTCCTTGACCAAAAAGCCTTTTTAATGGAGATTCTCCATTAGTCTGACTAGTTAACCTCTGGGAAAGCTGCCCTATGTGTTGATTGAATAATGACTGGAGTGATTGGATAATGACTGGAGGGAGGGCTATGTGTTGACTGAATTGATTGGATAATGACTGAAGGGAGGGCTATATGTTGACTGAATTGATTGGATAATGACTGAAGGGAGGGCTACATGTTGACTGAAGTGATTGGATAATGACTGAAGGGAGGGCTACATGTTGACTGATTTGATAATGACTAAAGGGAGGGCTACATGTTGACTGATTTGATAATGACTGAAGGGGGGGCTACATGTTGACTGATTTGATAATGACTGAAGGGAGGGCTACATGTTGACTGATTTGATAATGACCAAAGGGAGGGCTACATGTTGACTGATTTGATAATGACCAAAGGGAGGGCTACATGTTGACTGATTTGATTGGATAATGACTGAAGGGAGGGCTATATGTTGACTGAATTGATTGGATAATGACTGGAGGGAGGGCTATATGTTGACTGAATTGATTGGATGACTGAAGGGAGGGCTATATGTTGACTGAATTGATTGGATAATGACTGAAGGGAGGGCTACATGTTGACTGAATTGATTGGATAATGACTGAAGGGAGGGCTACATGTTGACTGATTTGATAATGACTGAAGGGGGGGCTACATGTTGACTGATTTGATAATGACTGAAGGGAGGGCTACATGTTGACTGATTTGATAATGACCAAAGGGAGGGCTACATGTTGACTGATTTGATAATGACCAAAGGGAGGGCTACATGTTGACTGATTTGATTGGATAATGACTGAAGGGAGGGCTATATGTTGACTGAATTGATTGGATAATGACTGGAGGGAGGGCTATATGTTGACTGAATTGATTGGATGACTGAAGGGAGGGCTATATGTTGACTGAATTGATTGGATAATGACTGAAGGGAGGGCTACATGTTGACTGAATTGATTGGATAATGACTGAAGGGAGGGCTACATGTTGACTGATTTGATAATGACTGAAGGGGGGGCTACATGTTGACTGATTTGATCATGACTGAAGGGAGGGCTACATGTTGACTGATTTGATAATGACTAAAGGGAGGGCTACATGTTGACTGATTTGATAATGACTGGAGGGAGGGCTACATGTTGACTGAAGTGATTGGATAATGTACAGTATGAAGAGGGAGGGCCAACTCACCAGCGGTACGTCTGCCATGGAATACACCACCACACCCTGGTATTGGTTGGTGTTCTCTGTGATCCTCCCCAGACCAGACTTCAACACATGGTTCCCATAGAGGAAGGACTGCTCCTGCCCGGGCTTAACCCACACCTTGAACTGATCACACAGAGGGTTCAGTTACTCAGACCATAGCTCCATTATTACAGGACTACCAATGTCTTAACTGAGATCCTGTCGGTTGAGAGAGAGATTGATGTTCATTTTAAAGCTTACGCAAATATGATTATCGAACTAAACCTCTAGTCTACCTTCTACCATGGCTGTGGTTATCATTATACACAGTGACATGTGAGAGGTCAGAGGGCCTCCACTTCCTGCTTCTGTTTTACCTTCTAACATGACTGTGGTTATCATTATACACAGTGAGAGGTCAGAGGGCCTCCACTTCCTGCTTCTGGTTTACCTTCTAACATGACTGTGGTTATCATTATACACAGTGAGAGGTCAGAGGGCCTCCACTTCCTGCTTCTGGTTTACCTTCTAACATGACTGTGGTTATTTTTATACACAGTGAGAGGTCAGAGGGCCTCCACTTCCTGCTTCTGTTTTACCTTCTAACATGACTGTGGTTATCATTATACACAGTGAGAGGTCAGGGGGCCTCCACTTCCTGCTTCTGGTTTACCTTGGCATATGGTGCCAGAAAGTCCAGTGCTGTGATGTGCAGGCGGAACTTAATGGTCTTGGTGAACTTCCCAAAGCAGGTGCCCACCGACACCAATTTATCACGGGAGATGTTGGTAGCCAACTTCAGAATTGTCTCACTGATACAAAAAAAAGTGGAAATAAGACAATATCTTAACTACCCAAAGAGATGATCATGAAGTAACCTGCTTTACAATATCCATAGGTAATATTTAACAATAACAGCAGCTCTGTAGCGTCGTTTACCTGATGTAATATACACGGTCATTGTGAAGTCTGAAGCAATATGTCCCATCGGGTCGATCCACCAGGTGTTTGATGTTCTCACCAATGCTGTGGACAGACAAGAGGAAGGTGTCACACATTGTCAATGTAGATTAAGAGAATTTCAGACCATTTCAAATCACGTGTCATCTACACAGACATTAGCCAGCTTGCTGAGAAGCATAACTAGGTGCAGGTTAAAGACTGTCATCATGAGCATAGCACCAAAGAGACTGGATATAGACTGGTGTTTATCAACCCTGTGCACTAACTAGCAGGCAAAACTACACGAGTTTGGTTGATCAAGCATGGAGCGAGTCTGAACAGCCCATAACAGTTTCAAAATAACGTCAACCCCGTCTTTCAAGATCACATGTCAATACTCACTATTTGGAGAGTTTCTCAAACATCGTTTTTGTCTCATCGTCTGTTAAAGGCCTCATTTTGCTAAAGGATTCGCTAATTTCCTTACAATATTGTGCCCACTGAATGTAGCTTGATAAACGCTACAGCGTGGGGATAGTGAGCGGAAATTCATGTGCAGGAAAACGGAAGTGGATGTAATAGTGACGTCAAAATCATGCGCCTGTTGATGTTGTGCTCTTGCGTTTACGAGCGACTAGAATTTTAGCTAAATTGCGAATTAAATTGCCATTTAAAAGACATCAGACGCTCGTATTGTATTTTAACGAGCTGTTTCGGTACTCCCGTGTAAAGGCTGGAAATAGGAGGAGGTAAGACTAACATTCAGATGAAGTGTTGAAGTGACAGCTTTCCAATATGACAGCTGTGGACGTGGAAGATGAGAGTATTCTGGCGTCAATATTTAAAGACAGCTTTCCAGACAACTGGAGAGACAACCCCGACTTCGCAGCCTACTTGTCCGAGCTCAGTTCGTATGGCGTGGAGAAATTAAACCGTGAACCGGAGCGGTTGGCGGAGGAGAGGGCGCAGATACTGCAGCAGACCCGGGAGCTCGCCTTCTCCAACTACAAGACGTTCATCCGCACCGCGGACTGCACCGAGGAGATTTACCGCGACTTTGGCCGTGTGGAAAGCAGTGTTTCCAAACTCCTCGACAAGTTGCCCAGCTTCGGGGAAAAATGCAGGTTAGTGGTAAAAGTTAGACAATTACTCTCTGTCGTTTTGACATGTCTTTTTTTTTTTTAGGCAAGTCAGTTAAGAATAAATTCTTATTTTCAATGACGGTGGGTTAACTGCCTGTTCAGGGGCAGAACGACAGATTTGTACCTTGTCAGCTCGGGGGTTTGAACTTGCAACCTTCAGGTTACTAGTCCACCGCTCTAATGGGGGATTCTGTCAGGGGGGAGATTTTCGGCACAACACCGGCAAACCGTGCCAACATATCCTCCAAACACCGGTTTCGTGGGCATTATCACTTCTATACAACATATTCAAATCATATTTTCAGAAAACTGTATTTTAATGAATTTATTTATACTATTTCATCCTTCCACAATATAAAGTCCCGACACATCTAGGGTTGTTACCCAGCTGGCTGGTCGTTTATTCTATCAGCTCGGCCAATTCGCGGCCAGAATAACAACAAAGTTTCTGCATTTGTTTCATCTGTTATCCATAATAATGATCTAATGAGGCGTGATTTCACCTGACATAGAAAATATGTTCTCTGGTCAGGACACTGTTGTTCAGAGGAGCTAGTCAACAACACATCTAACACAATCACCTCAAACTGAAGCTGGAAAGACTGAAAAGGAGATGTACCAAATTTTGTTTGACCTATTTTCTGTTGATAGTTCTTTGTATAACGTTATATCCATAAACATGATCCTGATTCATTATTTCAACTGGCTGAGAAAAGCTGCCTGTCTCATCCCATAAGGCATAAACAAATCTCCTCTGTTGAAAACTAAGTGTTAGTCTAAAACATGAGATAATGTCTCTTTTTATATATCAAGGCTCACGTCTATCTAGAACAAACAGACTGGTACCGGGCTCACGTCTATCTAGAACAAACAGACTGGTACCGGGCTCACGTCTATCTAGAACAAACAGACTGGTACCGGGCTCACGTCTATCTAGAACAAACAGACTGGTACCGGGCTCACGTCTATCTAGAACAAACAGACTGGTACCGGGCTCACGTCTATCTAGAACAAACAGACTGGTACCGGGCTCACGTCTATCTAGAACAAACAGACTGGTACCGGGCTCACGTCTATCTAGAACAAACAGACTGGTACCGGGCTCACGTCTATCTAGAACAAACAGACTGGTACCGGGCTCACGTCTATCTAGAACAAACAGACTGGTACCGGGCTCACGTCTATCTAGAACAAACAGACTGGTACCGGGCTCACGTCTATCTAGAACAAACAGACTGGTACCGGGCTCACGTCTATCTAGAACAAACAGACTGGTACCGGGCTCACGTCTATCTAGAACAAACAGACTGGTACCGGGCTCACGTCTATCTAGAACAAACAGACTGGTACCGGGCTCACGTCTATCTAGAACAAACAGACTGGTACCGGGCTCACGTCTATCTAGAACAAACAGACTGGTACCGGGCTCACGTCTATCTAGAACAAACAGACTGGTACCGGGCTCACGTCTATCTAGAACAAACAGACTGGTACCGGGCTCACGTCTATCTAGAACAAACAGACTGGTACCGGGCTCACGTCTATCTAGAACAAACAGACTGGTACCGGGCTCACGTCTATCTAGAACAAACAGACTGGTACCGGGCTCACGTCTATCTAGAACAAACAGACTGGTACCGGGCTCACGTCTATCTAGAACAAACAGACTGGTACCGGGCTCACGTCTATCTAGAACAAACAGACTGGTACCGGGCTCACGTCTATCTAGAACAAACAGACTGGTACCGGGCTCACGTCTATCTAGAACAAACAGACTGGTACCGGGCTCACGTCTATCTAGAACAACAGACTGGTACCGGGCTCACGTCTATCTAGAACAAACAGACTGGTACCGGGCTCACGTCTATCTAGAACAAACAGACTGGTACCGGGCTCACGTCTATCTAGAACAAACAGACTGGTACGGGCTCACGTCTATCTAGAACAAACAGACTGGTACCGGGCTCACGTCTATCTAGAACAAACAGACTGGTACCGGGCTCACGTCTATCTAGAACAAACAGACTGGTACCGGGCTCACGTCTATCTAGAACAAACAGACTGGTACCGGGCTCACGTCTATCTAGAACAAACAGACTGGTACCGGGCTCACGTCTATCTAGAACAAACAGACTGGTACCGGGCTCACGTCTATCTAGAACAAACAGACTGGTACCGGGCTCACGTCTATCTAGAACAAACAGACTGGTACCGGGCTCACGTCTATCTAGAACAAACAGACTGGTACCGGGCTCACGTCTATCTAGAACAAACAGACTGGTACCGGGCTCACGTCTATCTAGAACAAACAGACTGGTACCGGGCTCACGTCTATCTAGAACAAACAGACTGGTACCGGGCTCACGTCTATCTAGAACAAACAGACTGGTACCGGGCTCACGTCTATCTAGAACAAACAGACTGGTACCGGGCTCACGTCTATCTAGAACAACAGACTGGTACCGGGCTCACGTCTATCTAGAACAAACAGACTGGTACCGGGCTCACGTCTATCTAGAACAAACAGACTGGTACCGGGCTCACGTCTATCTAGAACAAACAGACTGGTACCGGGCTCACGTCTATCTAGAACAAACAGACGGGTACCGGGCTCACGTCTATCTAGAACAAACAGACTGGTACCGGGCTCACGTCTATCTAGAACAAACAGACTGGTACCGGGCTCACGTCTATCTAGAACAAACAGACTGGTACCGGGCTCACGTCTATCTAGAACAAACAGACTGGTACCGGGCTCACGTCTATCTAGAACAAACAGACTGGTACCGGGCTCACGTCTATCTAGAACAAACAGACTGGTACCGGGCTCACGTCTATCTAGAACAAACAGACTGGTACCGGGCTCACGTCTATCTAGAACAAACAGACTGGTACCGGGCTCACGTCTATCTAGAACAAACAGACTGGTACCGGGCTCACGTCTATCTAGAACAAACACACTAGATCTCATTGAATGTTACTGTTCCATGAACTGTTATAATACTGTTTGTTACTGTTGACATGATGAAGAACCTGTTGGGCTCATGTCTATCCTCTCCTTTAGGGGTTTTGTGAAGGAGGCGGAGGACATCGGGGCGAGCCGGCGGATGAACAGCCTGACTCTGAACCGTCACACAGAGATCCTGGAGATCTTAGAGATCCCTCAGCTGATGGACACCTGCGTCCGGAATGGTTACTACGAGGAGGCTCTGGAGCTGGCAGCGTACGTCAAAAGACTGGAGAAGAAGCACTCGTCTCTACCTGTCATCCAGGTATTAATGCTACCAACTACCACTTCCTGTTTGCACAGCGAGGAGTTACAGATCGTACCACTTCCTGTTTACACAGTGAGGAGTTACAGATCGTACCACTTCCTGTTTACACAGCCAGGAGTTACAGATCGTACCACTTCCTGTTTACACAGCGAGGAGTTACATATCGTACCACTTCCTGTTTACACAGCTAGGAGTTACAGATCGTACCACTTCCTGTTTACACAGCGAGGAGTTACAGATCGTACCACTTCCTGTTTACACAGCGAGGAGTTACAGATCGTACCACTTCCTGTTTACACAGCCAGGAGTTACAGATCGTACCACTTCCTGTTTACACAGCCAGGAGTTACAGATCGTACCACTTCCTGTTTACACAGCGAGGAGTTACAGATCGTACCACTTCCTGTTTACACAGCCAGGAGGTACAGATCATACCACTTCCTGTTTACACAGCCAGGAGTTACATATCGCACCACTTCCTGTTTACACAGCTAGGAGTTACAGATCGCACCACTTCCTGTTTACACAGCTAGGAGTTACAGATTGCCAATGTCCAGTCTCTTGACAACAAGGTTGATGAAATCCGAGCAAGGGTAGCATTCCAGAGGGACATCAGAGACTGTAACGTTCTTTGCTTCACGGAAACATGGCTCACTGGAGAGACGCTATCCGAGGCGGTGCAGCCAACGGGTTTCTCCACGCATCGCGCCGACAGAAACAAACATCTTTCTGGTAAGAAGAGGGGCGGGGGCGTATGCCTTATGACTAACGAGACATGGTGTGATGAAAGAAACCTACAGGAACTCAAATCCTTCTGTTCACCTGATTTAGAATTCCTCACAATCAAATGTCGACCACATTATCTACCAAGAGAATTCTCTTCGATTATAATCACAGCCGTATATATTCCCCCCCAAGCAGACACATCGATGGCTCTGAACGAACTTTATTTGACTCTTTGCAAACTGGAATCCATTTATCCGGAGGCTGCATTCATTGTAGCTGGGGATTTTAACAAGGCTAATCTGAAAACAAGACTCCCTAAATGTTATCAGCATATCGATTGCGCAACCAGGGGTGGAAAAACCTTGGATCATTGTTACTCTAACTTCCGCGACGCATATAAGGCCCTGCCCCGCCCCACTTTCGGAAAAGCTGACCACGACTCCATTTTGCTGATCCCTGCCTACAGACAGAAACTAAAACAAGAGGCTCCCACGCTGAGGTCTATCCAACGCTGGTCCGACCAAGCTGACTCCACACTCCAAGACTGCTTCCATCACGTGGACTGGGATATGTTTCGTATTGCGTCAGATAGCAATATTGACGAATACGCTGATTCGGTGTGCGAGTTCATTAGAACGTGCGTTGAAGATGTCGTTCCCATAGCAACGATTAAAACATTCCCTAACCAGAAACCGTGGATTGATGGCAGCATTCGCGTGAAACTGAAAGCGCGAACTACTGCTTTTAATCAGGGCAAGGTGACCGGTAACATGACCGAATACAAACAGTGCAGCTATTCCCTCCGCAAGGCTATCAAACAAGCTAAGCGTCAGTACAGAGACAAAGTAGAATCTCAATTCAACGGCTCAGACACAAGAGGTATGTGGCAGGGTCTACAGTCAATCACGGATTACAAAAAGAAAACCAGCCCCATCACGGACCAGGATGTCTTGCTCCCAGGCAGACTAAATAACTTTTTTGCCCGCTTTGAGGACAATACAGTGCCACTGACACGGCCTGCAACCAAAACATGCGGACTCTCCTTCACTGCAGCCGAGGTGAGTAAAACATTTAAACGTGTTAACCCTCGCAAGGCTGCAGGCCCAGACGGCATCCCCAGCCGTGCCCTCAGAGCATGCGCAGACCAGCTGGCCGGTGTATTTACGGACATATTCAACCAATCCCTACACCAGTCTGCTGTTCCCACATGCTTCAAGAGGGCCACCATTGTTCCTGTTCCCAAGAAAGCTAAGGCAACTGAGCTAAACGACTACCGCCCCGTAGCACTCACTTCCGTCATCATGAAGTGCTTTGAGAGACTAGTCAAGGACCATATCACCTCCACCCTACCTGACACCCTAGACCCACTCCAATTTGCTTACCGCCCAAATAGGTCCACAGACGATGCAATCTCAACCACACTGCACACTGCCCTAACCCATCTGGACAAGAGGAATACCTATGTGAGAATGCTGTTCATCGACTACAGCTCGGCATTCAACACCATAGTACCCTCCAAGCTCGAGACCCTGGGTCTCGACACCGCCCTGTGCAACTGGGTACTGGACTTCCTGACGGGCCGCCCCCAGGTAGTGAGGGTAGGCAACAACATCTCCACCCCGCTGATCCTCAACACTGGGGCCCCACAAGGGTGCGTTCTGAGCCCTCTCCTGTACTCCCTGTTCACCCACGACTGCGTGGCCACGCATGCCTCCAACTCAATCATCAAGTTTGCGGACGACACAAGAGTGGTAGGCTTGATTACCAACAACGACGAGACGGCATACAGGGAGGAGGTGAGGGCCCTCGCAGTGTGGTGTCAGGAAAATAACCTCACACTCAACGTCAACAAAACTAAGGAGATGATTGTGGACTTCAGGAAACAGCAGAGGGAACACCCCCCTATCCACATCGATGGAACCGTAGTGGAGAGGGTAGCAATTTTTAAGTTCCTCGGCATACACATCACAGACAAACTGAATTGGTCCACTCACACAGACAGCATCGTGAAGAAGGTGCAGCAGCGCCTCTTCAACCTCAGGAGGCTGAAGAAATTCGGCTTGTCACCAAAAGCACTCACAAACTTCTACAGATGCACAATCGAGAGCATCCTGGCGGGCTGTATCACCGCCTGGTAACTGCTCCGCCCACAACCTTAAGGCTCTCCAGAGGGTAGTGAGGTCTGCACAACGCATCACCGGGGGCAAACTACCTGCCCTCCAGGACACCTACACCACCCGATGTTACAGGAAGGCCATAAAGATCATCAAGGACATCAACCACCCGAGCCACTGCCTGTTCACCCCGCTATCATCCAGAAGGCGAGGTCAGTACAGGTGCATCAAAGCTGGGACAGAGACTGAAAAACAGCTTCTATCTCAAGGCCATCAGACTGTTAAACAGCCACCACTAACATTGAGTGGCTGCTGCCAACACACTGACACTGACTCAACTCCAGCCACTTTAATAATGGGAATTGATGGGAAATGATGTAAATATATCACTAGCACTTTAAACAATGCTACCTTATATAATGTTACTTACCCTACATTATTCATCTCATATACATACGTATATACTGGACTCTATATCATCGACTGCATCCTTATGTAATACATGTATCACTAGCCACTTTAACTATGCCACTTTGTTTACATACTCATCTCATATGTATATACTGTACTCGATACCATCTACTGTATCTTGCCTATGCTGCTCTGTACCATCACTCATTCATATATCTTATGTACATATTCTTTATCCCCTTACACTGTATAAGACAGTAATTTTGGAATTGTTAGTTAGATTACTCGTTGGTTATTACTGCATTGTCGGAACTAGAAGCACAAGCATTTCGCTACACTCGCATTAACATCTGCTAACCATGTGTATGTGACAAATAAAATTTGATTTGATTGTACCACTACCTTATTATATTAATTTTGTCAACACACAGTCTGACAAACTGTGGTAGATCTAGGAATACCTCGTCTTAATCCTGTAACAGAGTGTGATTCCCTGACCTCGACTGTAACGTGGCCTGTGTCTCTTCTCCAGGGCATCGTCCACGAGGTGCGTCAGTCGGCTCAGCTCATGCTGAACCAGCTGTTGCAACAGCTTCGTAGCAACTCCCAGCTTCCTGTGTGCCTGCGTGTGATTGGCTACCTGCGCAGGATGGACGTGTTCACGGAGGCGGAGCTACGGGTCAAGTTCCTGCAGGCGCGGGGCAGCTGGCTCCATTCCATCCTGTCCACTGTCCCTGATGAGGACCCTTACTGCCACATCACCAAGACCATCGAGGCCTGTCGCGTGTGTAACCTGGCCTCTGTTATCTAGCAGTGGAATGAAGGACCCAGGAAACCTTTTTAATTCTCTGACATGTCTTCCTCTGTTCCAGGTACATCTGTTTGACATCATCACCCAGTACAGAGCCATCTTCTCTGACGAGGACCCCCTGCTGTCTCCCGGTGACGCTTTATTTCATTTCAGGCTGAATTATTTGATTCATATGAAGATTAAACCCAACAAGAATTATCTAAAGATGTGTTTAATATGTCCATATGTGTTCTGGAAAAGCCCGTCAGTACTGTGGGTTTGGTACAGACAGGTCAATATTCCACCTGAAGTGTCAGGTCACTGGCTGGGCAGCCTTGTGATGTACGGTGTCTGTGGTGAATGAGGGGGCAGCCTTGTGATGTATGGTGTCTGTGGTGAACGAGGGGGCAGCCTTGTGATGTACGGTGTCTGTGGTGAACGAAGGGGCAGCCTTGTGATGTACGGTGTCTGTGTTGAACGAGGGGGCAGCCTTGTGATGTACGTCGTCTGTGTTGAATGAGGGGGCAGCCTTGTGATGTACGTCGTCTGTGTTGAATGAGGGGGCAGCCTTGTGATGTACGGTATCTGTGTTGAAAGGTGTTGAACGAGGGGGCAGCCTTGTGATGTACGGTGTCTGTGTTGAACGAGGGGGCAGCCTTGTGATGTACGGTGTCTGTGGTGAACGAGGGGGCAGCGTTGTGATGTACGGTGTCTGGTGAACGAGGGGGCAGCCTTGTGATGTACGGTGGTGAACGAGGGGGCAGCCTTGTGATGTACGGTGGTGAACGAGGGGGCAGCCTTGTGATGTACGGTGTCTGTGTTGAATGAGGGGGCAGCCTTGTGATGTACGGTGGTGAACGAGGGGGCAGCCTTGTGATGTACGGTATTGTCTATGTTGAAAGGTGTTCACGGCCAGGCGGTGAACGAGGGGGCCATCTTCCACGGCTGGGTGGTGCAGCAGGTGTCTGAGTTCCTGGTGACCCTGGACCGAGACCTCCAGAGAGGGGTGGGCGGACGCCTGGACTCCCTGCTGGGACAGTGCATGTATTTCGGCCTGTCCTTCAGCCGCGTTGGGGCAGACTTCCGCGGCCAGCTGGCCCCGATGTTCCAGCGCGTGGCGGCCGATACCTTCTGTAAAGCTGTAGAGGAAGCCATAGACAGGTTCCAGGAGGACATGAACCTGTACACTCTGATCTCTCTCCCCTCTATGCTGGGTGGGGGCTCCATGCCAGGTGCCCTCCAGCCCCCCAGTACCCAGCCAGGTACCCTCCAGCCCCCCATGGCTCTGCTGGACTTCCCCCCTCTGGCCTGCTTCCTGAACAACATCTTGACGGCCTTCAACGACCTCAGGCTCTGTTGTCCCCTCGGTCTGGCCCAGCAGGTGACCAAGTACCTGGAGGACGCCCTGATGAAGGTAACCAACGCCTGTCTGTCTCTGCTAAAGTTACCATAATGACATGTCTAGGCTGTCCCATGCTCTCTAGACACGGTAGATGGGATGTCCTCTAGACGCGGTAGATGGTATGTCCTCTAGACACGGTAGATGGTATGTCCTCTAGACACGGTAGATGGGATGTCCTCTAGACGCGGTAGATGGGATGCTCTCTCTAGACGCGGTAGACGGGATGCTCTCTCTAGACGCAGTAGATGGGATGTCCTCTAGACGCGGTAGACGGGATGCTCTCTCTAGACGCGGTAGACGGGATGCTCTCTCTAGACGGGATGCTCTCTCTAGACGCGGTAGACGGGATGCTCTCTCTAGACGCGGTAGACGGGATGCTCTCTCTAGACGCAGTAGACGGGATGCTCTCTCTAGACGCGGTAGACGGGATGCTCTCTCTAGACGCGGTAGACGGGATGCTCGCCGTAGACGGGATGCTCGCAGTAGACGGGATGCTCTCTCTAGACGCGGTAGACGGGATGCTCTCTCTAGACGCGGTAGACGGGATGCTCTCTCTAGACGCGGTAGAGGGGATGCTCTCTCTAGACGCGGTAGAGGGGATGCTCTCTCTAGACGCGGTAGAGGGGATGCTCTCTCTAGACGCGGTAGAGGGGATGCTCTCTCTAGACGCGGTAGAGGGGATGCTCTCTCTAGACGCGGTAGAGGGGATGCTCTCTCTAGACGCGGTAGACGGGATGCTCTCTCTAGACGCAGTAGACGGGATGCTCTCTCTAGACGCGGTAGACGGGATGCTCGCCGTAGACGGGATGCTCGCAGTAGACGGGATGCTCTCTAGACGCGGTAGACGGGATGCTCTCTCTAGACGCGGTAGACGGGATGCTCTCTCTAGACGCGGTAGAGGGGATGCTCTCTCTAGACGCGGTAGAGGGGATGCTCTCTCTAGACGCGGTAGACAGGATGCTCTCTCTAGATGGGATGCTCTCTCTAGACGCGGTAGACGGGATGCTCTCTCTAGACGCGAAAGCCACTGTGTCGGTGACCATGGTAGAAGTTACCCTGATAGGATCATGTCACACTCCCTCAGACTCAAGACTCTTGTTGAAATGATTTCCTCTCTCTCCTCCCCAGGTCACCAAGTTGATCGTGGCGTTCCACCGGGCTGAAGAGACTGCCTTCAGCGACCGAGAGAAGGAGCTGTTTGTCCAATTCTGCTGTTCCTTCGCTGAGGACCTGGTGCCTTTCCTCAACCGTTGTCTACAGGTCCTGTTCCCCCCAGCACAGCTCTCTGTCATACTGGGTAAATACTTTGTTCCCCCCCCAGCACAGCTCTCTGTCATACTGGGTAAATACTCTGTCCCCCCCCCCCAGCACAGCTCTCTGTCATACTGGGTAAATACTCTGTTCCCCCCCCAGCACAGCTCTCTGTCATACTGGGTAAATACTTTGTTCCCCCCCCAGCACAGCTCTCTGTCATACTGGGTAAATACTTTGTTCCCCCCCCAGCACAGCTCTCTGTCATACTGGGTAAATACTCTGTCCCCCCCCCCCAGCACAGCTCTCTGTCATACTGTGTAAATACTCTGTTCCCCCCCCAGCACAGCTCTCTGTCATACTGGGTAAATACTTTGTTCCCCCCCCAGCACAGCTCTCTGTCATACTGGGTAAATGCTAAAGACTAGAAGATGACAGAGGATATCCACAGTAACGACCTCTGTAATAATGTGAAACGTGGTTTTTGTCCTCCAGGTGTCCCTCCAACTCAAGTCCACCAGTACAGCGGTCTGGGTTGTATCGATGTGAGTCCAGTCCTGGAGCCTCTGGCGTTTGTTCTTCCCAAGAGGGAGACGGTGACTCCGGTGGGAGAAGACCTCAGTGTTGAGCTGGACGGTCTCACCACAGCTGATCCTCAACCAACACTTCCTGTTGACAACCTGGGACTTCCTGATCCTGAACCAATAGCAGGCCCGGAACCTATTGAGGATCCCATGGTCTCATCCACCATATCTACTGAGTTTGTTTCTGAGACAGGTCTGACCTCTGACCCTGAACTGGAAGCCATTTTGAACGACCCGTACCCTGTACTGGACGACCCAGAGAGACCAAGGGCTGACAGCCACCGTGAAGTACAGGAAGACCCTGAGTTGGAGGCCATACTGAATCCCCCAAAGTCTGTACTGACCGCCCCAGAACATAACCCAGTCCTAGAGCCTGTACTGACCGCCCCAGAATATAACCCAGTCCTAGAGCCAGAGCTAGACAGTGAGCCATCAGAGCCTGAGGTAAACCCAGAGGTAGCAGAGAGTTAACCCTCAGGAGTGTTGGCAAGGTAAACTAACAATAGCCTTGAATTAATGTTTTGAATCTCAGCTAGTGTGCATTTTTACTAGTTAATTTACCATTTTCAGCTTTAGCTTGTATATACTGCCATCTAATCTGGGTTTGACACGGTGGTAACTGGACGATGTAATACATTTAAAATAGTTTATTTCTATTGTAAGATCTTCATTATTAAAATATATCCACAACAGAGACTATTGAACTGTGTTTTTAATTAGACCAATCAAATGTCAGAGCAGGTTACAGACGCAAGCCTTGAAAGTGCAAATACCGTCAGGCTTTTACAAACTTGGTAGTTTAGTTACTGTATGACATTATTTGAACCTGGAATTCATTAAGTTTACCTTATAAAAAAATTGAATTTTATACAAAACATCAGTATTAAATCCATCTTCACAGTTCAGTTTCTGGGATTTCTCTTTAGTGGAACTTGGCGTGTAGAAAATGGCTTCCGATGCTTCAACATTTCTTCTTGCGGGCAGCGTTGGGGTTGGCCCGCATCCGACCCCCTCCGCCTGCTCCGTCTGTGATGTGCAGGTTGGCAGAGCGGCTGTAGATGTCATGATCAGAGAAAGGTGAGCCGCCCCCGGCCAGGTAGTCTGGGTTAAAGACGTCCGTCTTCTGGCGGGCCTTACGGGACACGCGCTGCTGGGGGAAACGCTGGTCCTCCACCAGGTGGGGGTTGCTGCCGTGTTTGCCCCCTTGTGGCAGGGGCAGGGAGTACTACGGGGAACAGAGAGCGGACATTAGATTAGCATTCCAATCTCGAATTTACAATAAACTACGGTAACAGAGTGGAGAAGCTAGTCTGTAGCTGCTACGGTAACAGAGTGGAGAAGCTAGTCTGCAGCTGCTACGGTAACAGAGTGGAGAAGCAAGTCTGTAGCTGCTATGGTAACAGAGTGGAGAAGCTAGTCTGCAGCTGCTACAGTAAGAGTGGAGAAGCTAGTCTGTAGCTGCTACGGTAACAGAGTGGAGAAGCTAGTCTGTAGCTGCTATGGTAAGAGTGGAGAAGCTAGTCTGCAGCTGCTATGGTAACAGAGTGGAGAAGCTAGTCTGCAGCTGCTACAGTAAGAGTGGAGAAGCTAGTCTGCAGCTGCTACAGTAACAGTGGAGAAGCTAGTCTGCAGCTGCTACGGTAACAGTGGAGAAGCTAGTCTGTAGCGGTAACAGAGTGGAGAAGCTAGTCTGCAGCTGCTATGGTAACAGTGGAGAAGCTAGTCTACAGCAAGAGTGGAGAAGCTAGTCTGTAGATGCTACAGTAACAGTGGAGAAGCTAGTCTGCAGCTGCTACAGTAACAGTGGAGAAGCTAGTCTGTAGCTGCTATGGTAACAGTGGAGAAGCTAGTCTGTAGCTGCTACGGTAACAGAGTGGAGAAGCTAGTCTGCAGCTGCTACAGTAACAGAGTGGAGAAGCTAGTCTGCAGCGGTAACAGAGTGGAGAAGCTAGTCTGCAGCGGTAACAGAGTGGAGAAGCTAGTCTGCAGCGGTAACAGAGTGGAGAAGCTAGTCTGCAGCGGTAACAGAGTGGAGAAGCTAGTCTGCAGCTGCTACGGTAACAGAGTGGAGAAGCTAGTCTGCAGCTGCTACGGTAACAGAGTGGAGAAGCTAGTCTACAGCTGCTACGGTAACAGAGCGTAGCTGCTACGGTAAAAGAGTGGAGTAGCTAGTCTGTAGCAGTAACCGAGTGGAGAAGCTAGTCTGTAGCGGCTACGGTAACAGTGGATTAGCTAGTCTGCAGCTGCTACGGTAACAGAGTGGAGAAGCTAGTCTGCTACAGTAACAGAGTGGAGAAGCTAGTCTGCAGCTGCTACAGTAACAGAGTGGAGAAGCTAGTCTGTAGCTGCTACGGTAACAGAGTGGAGAAGCTAGTCTGTAGCGGTAACAGAGTGGAGAAGCTAGTCTGTAGCGGTAACAGAGTGGAGAAGCTAGTCTACAGCTGCTACGGTAACAGAGTGGAGTAGCTAGTCTGTAGCTGCTACGGTAAGAGTGGAGAAGCTAGTCTGTAGGTAGCTTAGTGGTTAGAGCTCTGGATCAGTAACCAAAAGGTTGCTGGATCGAATCCCTGAGCTGACAAGGTAAAAATCTGTTTTTCCGCCTCCTGAACAAGGTAGTTAACCCACTGTTCCCTAGGCACCAAAGACGTGGATGTTGATTAAGTCAGCCCCCCCTGCACCGCTCTGATTCAGAGGGCTTGGGTTAAATGTGGAAGACACATTTCAGTTGAATCCCCCCCTTTCCCCAACTGACTAGGTATCCCCCCCCCCTCCCCAACTGACTAGGTATCCCCCCCCCCTTTCCCCAACTGACTAGGTATCCCCCCCCCCCTTTCCCCAACTGACTAGGTATCTCCCCCCCCTTTCCCCAACTGACTAGGTATCCCCCCCCCCCCCTTTCCCCAACTGACCAGGTATCCCCCCCCCCCTTTCCCCAACTGACTAGGTACCCCCCCCCCCTTTCCCCAACTGACTAGGTATCTCCCCCCCTTTCCCCAACTGACTAGGTATCTCCCCCCCTTTCCCCAACTGACTAGGTATCTCCCCCCCCTTTCCCCAACTGACTAGGTATTCCCCCCCTTTCCCCAACTGACTAGGTATTCCCCCCCTTTCCCCAACTGACTAGGTATTCCCCCCCTTTCCCCAACTGACTAGGTATCCCCCCCCCTTCCCCAACTGACTAGATATCCCCCCCCCTTCCCCAACTGACTAGATATCCCCCCTTTCCCCAACTGACTAGATATCCCCCCCTTTCCCCAACTGACTAGGTATCTCCCCCCCCTTTCCCCAACTGACTAGGTATCCCCCCCTTTCCCCAACTGACTAGGTATCCCCCCCTTTCCCCAACTGACTAGGTATCCCCCCCTTTCCCCAACTGACTAGGTATCCCCCCCTTTCCCCAACTGACTAGGTATCTCCCCCCCTTTCCCCAACTGACTAGGTATCTCCCCCCTTTCCCCAACTGACTAGGTATCTCCCCCCCTTTCCCCAACTGACTAGGTATCCCCCCCTTTCCCCAATCGACTAGGTATTCCCCCCCCCCTTTCCCCAACTGACTAGGTATCCCCCCCCCCGTTCCCCAACTGACTAGGTATCCCCCCCTTTCCCCAACCGACTAGGTATTCCCCCCCCCCCTTTCCCCAACTGACTAGGTATCCCCCCCCCCGTTCCCCAACTGACTAGGTATCCCCCCTTTCCCCAACTGACTAGGTACCCCCCCCCCCTTTCCCCAACTGACTACAGCAACAACATGTAGAAGCTGCACATTTGAATCTGAGTTTCCTACTATAGTATGATGTGGGTCTGGTCCCATTTCATCCACTTACCCTCTTCCCTTTGGGGTGGAAGATGTTTCCTACCCCAGTATGATGTGGGTCTGGTCCCATTTCATCCACTTACCCTCTTCCCTTTGGGGTGGAAGATGTTTCCTACCCCAGTATGATGTGGGTCTGGTCCCATTTCATCCACTTACCCTCTTCCCTTTGGGGTGGAAGATGTTTCCTACCCCAGTATGATGTGGGTCTGGTCCCATTTCATCCACTTACCCTCTTCCCTTTGGGGTGGAAGATGTTTCCTACCCCAGTATGATGTGGGTCTGGTCCCATTTCATCCACTTACCCTCTTCCCTTTGGGGTGGAAGATGTTTCCTACCCCAGTATGATGTGGGTCTGGTCCCATTTCATCCACTTACCCTCTTCCCTTTGGGGTGGAAGATGTTTCCTACCCCAGTATGATGTGGGTCTGGTCCCATTTCATCCACTTACCCTCTTCCCTTTGGGGTGGAAGATGTTTCCTACCCCAGTATGATGTGGGTCTGGTCCCATTTCATCCACTTACCCTCTTCCCTTTGGGGTGGAAGATGTGTCCTACCCCAGTATGATGTGGGTCTGGTCCCATTTCATCCACTTACCCTCTTCCCTTTGGGGTGGAAGATGTTTCCTACCCCAGTATGATGTGGGTCTGGTCCCATTTCATCCACTTACCCTCTTCCCTTTGGGGTGGAAGATGTTTCCTACCCCAGTATGATGTGGGTCTGGTCCCATTTCATCCACTTACCCTCTTCCCTTTGGGGTGGAAGATGTTTCCTACCCCAGTATGATGTGGGTCTGGTCCCATTTCATCCACTTACCCTCTTCCCTTTGGGGTGGAAGATGTTTCCTACCCCAGTATGATGTGGGTCTGGTCCCATTTCATCCACTTACCCTCTTCCCTTTGGGGTGGAAGATGTTTCCTACCCCAGTATGATGTGGGTCTGGTCCCATTTCATCCACTTACCCTCTTCCCTTTGGGGTTGAGCACTTTGGGGTTCTTTGAGAAATGCATCTGGATGTTTCCGTCCTCGCTGACAGTCACGGCTATCTTCTTCAGCGTTCTGTTGCCACAGTGTGGACAGAAAACCTTATTCATGTTGGTGGTGGTCCTACAACAGAGAGAGAAAAGGTCAAACTATCTGTTTGAATTTAGCTTCTTAAAGACCACGGTTGAGAACAAGTTCCCTAATATTTAAAAAGTTGTCTAATTACTAAAAACGGGTCCTCGTGACAGCAATGGGTGTTTTTATTTACTGCGAACACGGAACCCAGACCAGCTGCGCCATCGTGCGTAAATGGATTTTGTCCCCTGACACCAAACGCGATCACAATATCAAAACAAACTGAACCAATGACATTAATTTGGGGACAGGTCGAAAAGCATTAAACATGTATAGCTAGTTAGCTTGCTGTTGCTAGCTAATTTGTCCTATTTAGCTAGCTTGCTGTTGCTAGCTAATTTGTCCTATTTAGCTAGCTTGCTGTTGCTAGCTAATTTGTCCTATTTAGCTAGCTTGCTGTTGCTAGCTAATTTGTCCTATTTAGCTAGCTTGCTGTTGCTAGCTAATTTGTCCTATTTAGCTAGCTTGCTGTTGCTAGCTAATTTGTCCTATTTAGCTAGCTAATTTGTCTTATTTAGCTAGCTTGCTGTTGCTAGCTAATTTGTCCTGGGATATAAACATTGAGTTGTTATTTTACCTGAAATGCACAAGGTCCTCTACTCTGACAATTAATCCACACATAAAAACGGTCAACCGAATCGTTTCTAGTCATCTCTCCTCCTTCCAGGCTTTTTCATCTTTGAACTTATATGGTGATTGGCATCTAAACTTTCATAGTATTACCACAAAGACTGGCAAAACATTTAGTCTTTCAATCACCCACGTGGGTATAACCAATGAGGAGATGGCACGTGGATACCTGCTTCTATAAAACCAATGAGATGGCACGTGGGTACCTGCTTCTATAAACCAATGAGGAGATGGCACGTGGGTACCTGCTTCTATAAACCAATGAGGAGATGGCACGTGGGTACCTGCTTCTATAAACCAATGAGGAGATGGCACGTGGGTACCTGCTTCTATAAACCAATGAGGAGATGGCACGCGGGTACCTGCTTCTATAAAACCAATGAGATGACACGTGGGTACCTGCTTCTATAAACCAATGAGGAGATGGGAGAGGCAGGACTTCTATTTTAGCCCTTGGCAACGCAGGTTGACGCGCGCCAGGCAGAGTGGGTACCTGCTTCTATAAACCAATGAGGAGATGGGAGCACCCTGTTCCCTATATAGTGCACTACTTTATACCGTTCTGGTCAGCGTGGAAGAGGTACCCACTTAAAACAGGCCCTATGGCACCCTATTCCCTATATAGTGCACTACTTTAGACCAGAGCCCTATGGCACCCTATTCCCTATATAGTGCACTACTTTATACCGTTCTGGTGGAAGAGGTACTCACTTAAAACAGGCGTGGCATCGCAGGATGTAATTCCTGGACTGTTTGATGAGCATCCCATTCACAGAGAGGACATGGAGCCCGATCTGAATCAGGACGTTCTGTTGAACAAACCAGTTTCAGTCAACAGTCGACCGACCACATGGTTCTGAATGTATACATCTAAAATGGGGTCTCAACAGAATTTAATCAACTTTAAGTCATCAGCGTCAACTATTACCACTCGGGGACAGTTACGTAGACAAAGGAGTTTTCTGAACTATTCGAGTTAATTTAACCAGAATCTTAAATGTTAAGTCCCAATTGGCAACCCAATTCCCTATATAGTGTACTACTTATGCACTACCTATGGGCCCTGGTTAGAAGTAGTGCACTATCAAGGGGTCCATTTGGGCCTCAGTACCTGCATAGCGAAGTCGGTGGTGAGACACGCCACCTTAACGTCCGCAGGCGACGCCCAGATCCCTGTCTCCATCTGGACCTGTTTAATGTTGCTAGGGGTGATCCAACCACCGCCATCCTCCTCCTCCTCCTCATCTTCCTCCTCCGATCCACTGCCGTGCTCCTCTGAATGATTCTTTGAGTGTTTGTGTTCCTCTGACCCGCTCTCAGGTTCTGTGTGGACTGAACCTGCTCCACTGTCTGATATTGACAGGTCCTCAATGTTCTGCAGGTAAATAACAAGGACCACATCAATTCATCAGCACCGACAGAGAGACAGAGACAGGCAGAGGCAGAGAGAGAGACAGAGAGAGGCAGACAGAGAGTCAGAGAGAGACACACAGAGAGACAGAGGCAGACAGAGGTGAATCATTGTGAATCCATCTTTGACGACTGTGTGTCAATCTGTCCAATGTTTGAACGTTTCCATCACAACCCCGCAACAACTGCAGTAGGACAGTAACCCCGATGACATGTTGCTCAGAGGACAACTGCAGTAGGACAGTAACCCCGATGACATGTTGCTCAGAGGACAACTGCAGTAGGACAGTAACCCCGATGACATGTTGCTCAGAGGACAACTGCAGTAGGACAGTAACCCCGATGACATGTTGCTCAGAGGACAACTGCAGTAGGACAGTAACCCCGATGACATGTTGCTCAGAGGACAACTGCAGTAGGACAGTAACCCCGATGACATGTTGCTCAGAGGACAACTGCAGTAGGACAGTAACCCCGATGACATGTTGCTCAGAGGACAACTGCAGTAGGACAGTAACCCCGATGACATGTTGCTCAGAGGACAACTGCAGTAGGACAGTAACCCTGATGACATGTTGCTCAGAGGACAACTGCAGTAGGACAGGACCCCTGAGGACATGTTGCTCAGAGGACACTGTGGCTGTGGGTCAGAGCAGAGGTAGTGTGTGTTCTAGTTCTAGCAGGTCAGAGGTAGTGTGTGTTCTAGTAGGTCAGAGGTAGTGTGTGTGTGTTCTAGTTCTAGTAGGTCAGAGGTAGTGTGTGTGTGTTCTAGTTCTAGCAGGTCAGAGGTAGTGTGTGTGTGTGTTCTAGTTCTAGCAGGTCAGAGGTAGTGTGTGTGTTCTAGTTCTAGTAGGTCAGAGGTAGTGTGTGTGTGTGTGTGTTCTAGCAGGTCAGAGGTAGTGTGTGTGTGTGTTCTAGTTCTAGCAGGTCAGAGGTAGTGTGTGTTCTAGTTCTAGCAGGTCAGAGGTAGTGTGTGTGTGTTCTAGTTCTAGCAGGTCAGAGGTAGTGTGTGTTCTACTCACCACTAGTTCTAGCAGGTCAGAGGTAGTGTGTGTGTGTTCTAGTTGCAGCAGGTCAGAGGTAGTGTGTGTGTTCTAGTTGCAGCAGGTCAGAGGTAGTGTGTGTTCTACTCACCACTAGTTGCAGCAGGTCAGTGTCGAAGCAGGGCAGAGGATTCCTCCAGAACTGGAAGCTGTTGTACTCTCCGATCTCTGGAGGGTTATAGCTGTGCTGTGTCTGTGCTGCTGGCCTCTGTCTGCCACTGAACAGCCCATCAGCTGGTGTCTGTCTGCCACTGAACAGCCCATCAGCTGGTGTCTGTCTGCCACTGAACAGCCCATCAGCTGGCCTCTGGACCATGGAGGAGAAGAGGAGAACTCTTAACTATTATTCTAGATGTTGACAGAACTGGTTGATTTGTACTAATGATCATCCCACATGGTTCCCCATTCACATGGTTATTCTAGATGTCTTTTTAGGTTGTTCATTTACTTAGTCTAACATCTCAACATGCATACGGATCAGTACTCTGGTTAACAACAGAGTTGATTTCATGTCATTGTTTGGACTTGCCAGCAGCATACCACCCTGCATCCCACTGCTGGCTTGCTTCTGAAGCTAAGCAGGGTTGGTCCTGGTCAGTCCTTGGATGGGAGACCAGATGCTGCTGGAAGTGGTGTTGGAGGGCCAGTAAGAAACACTCGTTCCTCTGGTCTAAAAGAAAATATCCCAATGCCCCAGGGCAGTGATTGGGGACACTGCCCTGTGTAGGGTGCTGTCTTTCGGATGGGATGTTAAACGGGTGTCCTGACTCTGAGGTCATTAAAGATCCCATGGAACCTATCGTAAGAGTAGAGGTGTTAACCCCGGTGTCCTGGCTAAATTCCCAATCTGGCACCCAAACCATCACGGTCACCTAATAATCCCCAGTTTACAATTGGCTCATTCATCCCCCTCCTCTCCCCTGTAACTATTCCCCAGGTCATTGCTGCAAATGAGAACGTGTTCTCAGTCAACTTACCTGGTAAAATAACTGATACATTAAAATACTGTACCTTTGAGGGGAAGTGGAACCCTGCCACGCCAACGGGAGCCTCTGGATGTCTCCTTGTACTGCACACCTGGACCTGATGACAGACGACATGTCAAAGCTGTGATGTGGACCTATTGAAACACTTACAATACTCAGGGTTCTGTGTGATAACTAGTCTGTTCACTGGTTGTGTCCCACATGGCACCCTGTTCCCTATATAGTGCACTACTTTAGACCAGAGTCCTATGGCACCCTATTCCCTATATAGTGCACTACTTTAGACCAGAGCCCTATGGGACCCTATTCCCTATATAGTGGTACTACTATAGACCAGAGCCCTATTCCCTATATAGTGGTACTACTATAGACCAGAGCCCTATTCCCTATATAGTGGTACTACTATAGACCAGAGCCCTATTCCCTATATAGTGGTACTACTATAGACCAGAGCCCTATTCCCTATATAGTGGTACTACTATAGACCAGAGCCCTATTCCCTATATAGTGGTACTACTATAGACCAGAGCCCTATTCCCTATATAGTGGTACTACTATAGACCAGAGCCCTATTCCCTATATAGTGGAACTACTATAGACCAGAGCCCTATTCCCTATATAGTGCACTACTTTAGACCAGAGCCCTATGGGACCCTATTCCCTATATAGTGCAGAAAGAATATAGGGTTCCATTTGGGATCACATCTCATTGTTCCCTGTCTTACCTTGAACTCAGGTCTCATTGTTCCCTGTCTTACCTTGACCTCGTTGTTCCCTGTCTTACCATGACCTCATTGTTGTTCCCTGTCTTACCTTGACCTCATTGTTGTTCCCTGTCTTACCTTGACCTCAGGTCTCATTGTTCCCTGTCTTACCTTGACCTCAGATCTCATTGTTCCCTGTCTTACCTTGACCTCAGGTCTCATTGTTCCCCGTCTTACCTTGACCTCAGGTTCTTTCTTCAGGTGGTCCGTCCCAACGTTTTCCCTCTCCAACCGGTATGTCAGAGCCAACACCTTGATGTCTGTGGCAGAAAGGCTGGGGTAGTCTCCCGTCTTCTTGGAGAACTCAGTCACTGAACACAGACCTCAACACTCAGTACCAGCATCACAATTCATTAAATACCATCAACAACTATAGAGGTGATGTTGGAGAGGCAGATTTGTATACAAAACAAATATCCAGTACAACAAATCAAACAACCAAAACTGACCAAATGTGTCATTTAAAAAACCTTAGCTACCTAATCTGATGTCCTCTGGGTACGGCTCTCTGAAGTTGAGTTGATATGGTAGGAATGACAGGCTCCTCCGGGTTGGCTTGTCTCTAATTTCCTCTACTACATCCTTCAGCGTGTAGATATTCTTCCCAATGTCCTACAAAATAAATAAATATAAATATTGGGGGGGAGGGGCAATATTTACAGCAATGTATAAACTATAATATACGCAGCTACATGATGTTGATGTGGCCATTTAAACAGGACGAACCACGTTAACTAGCTATCCAGACCTGACATCAAGCACGCAGTTTGTGATAAAAAGTTACTCGTATTAAATACTTCTGATCCTGGGGGACGGAACATCTCTACTGATATGTGATATAGTTTAAACCTCACCTGAAGAAGTGCTTTCTTCAAAAATCCTCCTGCGTCTACGACAACATGTTCCACCATGGTAGCCGCCATCTTGGATAGCGACGTCCGCATCATCACCAACCAATCAGAAGACAGGAAGTAGTTCTCGCGCTGTCCGTGATTTGAGAGACAGGGCGTCGTGTGACGTCTTGTTGATGTTGTTGCCGTAGAGGAAGATGGCGGCTCGCTGGAGTAGTGAGAATGTGGTGGTGGAATTGCGAGATGCGCAGGTACTTGAGTAAAACAGGGTTTAATTCAGAGTTGGGTGACATGTAGCTAGCTAATGCGCAATGTGTTGCCAAAGATATGTATAACTTTCCCCTTCTGTCTGTGGTGTTGTCATGCTGTTCCTAGTGAAACTAGTGGGAGCTTTTATCTTTCTGAGTAGTCAGAGAGTATCTGAAAGTGTCACAGTTAAATTATGTCACACTCAGTCGCAGGAGGTCTAATGCACCAGGTCACACATCCAGTGTTCAGACATTGTTCCGTGCACAAGATGTCGCAGCAACATTTAGCATGGAAAAACGAAAACTAACCAAACATGCACTGCTGACTCAGATGCTGCTGGCTAAATGGTTTTAAACTGGCCCTCTGCATCATAATGCTCACATGCTCTTCATTGACTAGTAAACTCACCACACATGTTACAGAATAATAATAATAGTCATTTTTGGTCACAGGTCCAGGAATGGCTGAAGAATTGCAACGTTTACCTGGAGCTAACTCTGCAGATAGCACTGCTGGGGGTTTTGAAAAGTCATAGTCAATTGCATAATAAATTCTTTTAGAATTTTTTTTTGACTTTAATTTACAATCTGTAGAAACTATAAGAATAGAAAGTTTCAGAACTTTTGTGAAGCATCACAGCAGAGTTGAAAAATATATGTCAATTAGATTGTAGCCTCCATCAATGTATCTGCAGTATTACAGCTGATCTGCCCCCTAACAACGTAAATAATAAGAACATGCTGTTATCTTTCCAGGCCACTGCCATGTCCGTGGACTGCCTGGGTCGACATGCTGTCCTGTCAGGGTGTGTACCAGTCCTTTACCACCCATTACAGCACCATCACCAGACAGTGTAGCTCTGCCTCAGTCGATGTCCCTGTAGCTCTGCCTCAGTCACCGTAGCTCTGCCTCAGTCACCGTAGCTCTGCCTCAGTCACTGTAGCTCTGCCTCAGTCACCGTAGCTCTGCCTCAGTCACCGTAGCTCTGCCTCAGTCACCGTAGCTCTGCCTCAGTCACCGTAGCTCTGCCTCAGTCACTGTAGCTCTGCCTCAGTCAACGTCACCGTAGTTCTGCCTCAGTCGATGTCCCTGTAGCTCTGCCTCAGTCGATGTCCCTGTAGCTCTGCCTCAGTCACTGTAGCTCTGCCTCAGTCAACATCACTGTAGCTCCGCCTCAGTCAACGTCACTGTAGCTCTGCCTCAGTCAACATCACTGTAGCTCTGCCTCTGTCACTGTAGCTCTGCCTCAGTCAACATCACTGTAGCTCTGCCTCAGTGAACATCACTATAGCTTTGCCACTATAGCTCTGCCTCAGTCACTGTAGCTCTGCCTCAGTCACCGTAGCTCTGCCTCAGTCAACATCACTATAGCTCTGCCTCAGTCACTGTAGCTCTGCCTCAGTCAACATCACTGTAGCTCTGCCTCAGTCACTGTAGCTCTGCCTCAGTCAACATCACTGTAGCTCCGCCTCAGTCAACATCACTGTAGCTCCGCCTCAGTCAACGTCACTGTAGCTCTGCCTCAGTCAACATCACTGTAGCTCTGCCTCAGTCACTGTAGCTCTGCCTCAGTCAACATCACTGTAGCTCTGCCTCTGTCACTGTAGCTCTGCCTCAGTCAACATCACTGTAGCTCTGCCTCAGTCAACATCACTGTAGCTCTGCTTCAGTGAACATCACTATAGCTTTGCCACTATAGCTCTGCCTCAGTCACTGTAGCTCTGCCTCAGTCACCGTAGCTCTGCCTCAGTCAACATCACTGTAGCTCTGCCTCAGTCAACATCACTATAGCTTTGCCACTATAGCTCTGCCTCAGTCACTGTAGCTCTGCCTCAGTCAACGTAGCTCTGCCTCAGTCACTGTAGCTCTGCCTCAGTCACCGTAGCTCTGCCTCAGTCGACGTCACCGTAGCTCTGCCTCAGTCGACGTCACTGTAGCTCTGCCTCAGTCGACGTCACTGTAGCTCTGCCTCAGTCGACGTCACTGTAGCTCTGCCTCAGTCGACATCACTGTAGCTCTGCCTCAGTCGACGTCATTGTAGCTCTGCCTCAGTCAACGTCACTGTAGCTCTGCCTCAGTCAACGTCACTGTAGCTCTGCCTCAGTCAACGTCACTGTAGCTCTGCCTCAGTCAATGTCACTGTAGCTCTGCCTCAGTCACTGTAGCTCTGCCTCAGTCACCGTAGCTCTGCCTCAGTCAACGTAGCTCTGCCTCAGTCAACGTCACTGTAGCTCTGCCTCAGTCGACGTCACTGTAGCTCTGCCTCAGTCGACGTCATTGTAGCTCTGCCTCAGTCAACATCACTATAGCTCTGCCTCAGTCACTGTAGCTCTGCCTCAGTCAACATCACTGTAGCTCCGCCTCAGTCAACATCACTGTAGCTCCGCCTCAGTCAACGTCACTGTAGCTCTGCCTCAGTCAACATCACTGTAGCTCTGCCTCAGTCACTGTAGCTCTGCCTCAGTCAACATCACTGTAGCTCTGCCTCTGTCACTGTAGCTCTGCCTCAGTCAACATCACTGTAGCTCTGCCTCAGTCAACATCACTGTAGCTCTGCCTCAGTGAACATCACTATAGCTTTGCCACTATAGCTCTGCCTCAGTCACTGTAGCTCTGCCTCAGTCACCGTAGCTCTGCCTCAGTCAACATCACTGTAGCTCTGCCTCAGTCAACATCACTATAGCTTTGCCACTATAGCTCTGCCTCAGTCACTGTAGCTCTGCCTCAGTCAACGTAGCTCTGCCTCAGTCACTGTAGCTCTGCCTCAGTCACCGTAGCTCTGCCTCAGTCGACGTCACCGTAGCTCTGCCTCAGTCGACGTCACTGTAGCTCTGCCTCAGTCGACGTCACTGTAGCTCTGCCTCAGTCGACATCACTGTAGCTCTGCCTCAGTCGACGTCATTGTAGCTCTGCCTCAGTCAACGTCACTGTAGCTCTGCCTCAGTCAACGTCACTGTAGCTCTGCCTCAGTCAACGTCACTGTAGCTCTGCCTCAGTCAATGTCACTGTAGCTCTGCCTCAGTCACTGTAGCTCTGCCTCAGTCACCGTAGCTCTGCCTCAGTCAACGTAGCTCTGCCTCAGTCAACGTCACTGTAGCTCTGCCTCAGTCGACGTCACTGTAGCTCTGCCTCAGTCGACGTCATTGTAGCTCTGCCTCAGTCAACGTCACTGTAGCTCTGCCTCAGTCAATGTCACTGTAGCTCTGCCTCAGTCGACGTCACTGTAGCTCTGACTCAGTCAACGTCTATCCGGAGAGTCGTTGACCGATGTTGGTAATTCCACAAGTCACTGCTCGTTGTGTATTTGTGGATTAATCAGATTTAAATGGGAGGTTGACATGTCAGGTGACCTATTTTCATCCAATCGTGTGTGTGTGTGTGTGTGTGTGCATTGACTTGTGTGTTTGATCTCCTCTCCTTTAGACGGAGGTTTCTGTATGTGGTGAACCTGGAGACTCCGTCTGAAGCTCCCAGGAAGATTGGCAGGCCGAGCAAATGGGACGTGGGGACGGTTCAGTGGAACCCCCACAAGGCAGAGTCCCACGTCTTCGCTGCCTCTGTGAGTGTTCAAACATCAACAAAAACAGCAACAATTCATCAAATTGCGTAAAAGATTATTCTGTTGATTACATTTACTTCTTATATTTATTAATGACGCTCTTATCCGGAGAGTCGTTGAGCAGGCTCAGGTCTTATCCAGAGAGTCGTTGAGCAGGCTCAGGTCTTATCCAGAGAGTCGTTGAGCAGGCTCAGGTCTTATCCAGAGAGTCGTTGAGCAGGCTCAGGTCTTATCCAGAGAGTCATGGAGCAGGCTCAGGTCTTATCCGGAGAGTCGTGGAGCAGGCTCAGGTCTTATCCAGAGAGTCGTTGAGCAGGCTCAGGTCTTATCCAGAGAGTCGTTGAGCAGGCTCAGGTCTTATCCAGAGAGTCATGGAGCAGGCTCAGGTCTTATCCGGAGAGTCGTGGAGCAGGCTCAGGTCTTATCCAGAGAGTCGTTGAGCAGGCTCAGGTCTTATCCAGAGAGTCGTTGAGCAGGCTCAGGTCTTATCCAGAGAGTCGTGGAGCAGGCTCAGGTCTTATCCAGAGAGTCGTTGAGCAGGCTCAGGTCTTATCCAGAGAGTCGTGGAGCAGGCTCAGGTCTTATCCGGAGAGTCGTTGAGCAGGCTCAGGTCTTATCCAGAGAGTCGTTGAGCAGGCTCAGGTCTTATCCCGAGAGTCGTTGAGCAGGCTCAGGTCTTATCCAGAGAGTCGTTGAGCAGGCTCAGGTCTTATCCAGAGAGTCGTTGAGCAGGCTCAGGTCTTATCCAGAGAGTTGTTGAGCAGGCTCAGGTCTTATCCAGAGAGTTGTTGAGCAGGCTCAGGTCTTTTCCAGAGAGTCGTTGAGCAGGCTCAGGTCTTATCCTGAGAGTCGTTGAGCAGGCTCAGGTCTTATCCTGAGAGTCGTTGAGCAGGCTCAGGTCTTATCCTGAGAGTCGTTGAGCAGGCTCAGGTCTTATGCGGAGAGTCGTTGAGCAGGCTCAGGTCTTATCCGGAGAGTCGTTGAGCAGGCTCAGGTCTTATCCGGAGAGTCGTTGAGCAGGCTCAGGTCTTATCCAGAGAGTCGTTGAGCAGGCTCAGGTCTTATCCAGAGAGTCGTTGAGCAGGCTCAGGTCTTATCCAGAGAGTCGTTGAGCAGGCTCAGGTCTTATCCAGAGAGTCGTTGAGCAGGCTCAGGTCTTATCCAGAGAGTCGTTGAGCATGCTCAGGTCTTATCCAGAGAGTCGTTGAGCAGGCTCAGGTCTTATCCAGAGAGTCGTTGAGCAGGCTCAGGTCTTATCCAGAGAGTCGTTGAGCAGGCTCAGGTCTTATCCAGAGAGTCGTTGAGCAGGCTCAGGTCTTATCCAGAGAGTCGTTGAGCAGGCTCAGGTCTTATCCAGAGAGTCGTTGAGCAGGCTCAGGTCTTATCCAGAGAGTCGTTGAGGCAGGCTCAGGTCTTATCCAGAGAGTCGTTGAGCAGGCTCAGGTCTTATCCAGAGAGTCGTTGAGCAGGCTCAGGTCTTATCCAGAGAGTCGTTGAGCAGGCTCAGGTCTTATCCAGAGAGTCGTATTTGAGCAGGCTCAGGTCTTATCCAGAGAGTCGTTGAGCAGGCTCAGGTCTTATCCAGAGAGTCGTTGAGCAGGCTCAGGTCTTATCCAGAGAGTCGTTGAGCAGGCTCAGGTCTTATCCAGAGAGTCGTTGAGCAGGCTCAGGTCTTATCCAGAGAGTCGTTGAGCAGGCTCAGGTCTTATCCAGAGAGTCGTTGAGCAGGCTCAGGTCTTATCCAGAGAGTCGTGGAGCAGGCTCAGGTCTTATCCAGAGAGTCGTGGAGCAGGCTCAGGTCTTATCCAGAGAGTCGTTGGGAGAAGCAGGCTCAGGTCTATCCAGAGAGTCGTTGAGCAGGCTCAGGTCTTATCCAGAGAGTCGTTGAGCAGGCTCAGGTCTTATCCAGAGAGTCGTTGAGGCAGGCTCAGGGTCTTATCCAGAGAGTCGTTGAGCAGGCTCCGGTCTTATCCAGAGAGTCGTGGAGCAGGCTCAGGTCTTATCCAGAGAGTCGTGGAGCAGGCTCAGGTCTTATCCAGAGAGTCGTTGAGCAGGCTCAGGTCTTATCCAGAGAGTCGTGAGCAGGCTCAGGTCTTATCCAGAGAGTCGTTGAGCAGGCTCAGGTCTTATCCAGAGAGTCGTTGAGCAGCTCAGGTCTTATCACAGAGAGTCGTTGAGCAGGCTCAGGTCTTATCCAGAGAGTCGTTGAGCAGGCTCAGGTCTTATCCAGAGAGTCGTTGAGCAGGCTCAGGTCTTATCCAGAGAGTCGTTGAGCAGGCTCAGGTCTTATCCAGAGAGTCGTTGAGCAGGCTCAGGTCTTATCCAGAGAGTCGTTGAGCAGGCTCGGTCTTACTCCAGAGAGTCGTTGAGCAGCTCAGGTCTTATCCAGAGAGTCGTTGAGCAGGCTCAGGTCTATCCGGAGCGATCTTTGTTCAGGTCAAACTGCACCCTGTGAGAGTGGTGATCATCATTTCCCACATGGTACCATAACATCCTGGTACTGAACAGACTCAGTGTCTGCTCTGTGATCTGTCTGACGAGGGGTTTATGTTTACAGAGTAACCAGCGAGTTGACCTGTACACATGGCGTGATGGCTGTGGGGAGGTCAAACTGCATCCTGTGAGAGTACATCCTGATACTGAACAGACCCAGTGTCTGTGATCTGTCTGACGAGGGGTTTATGTTTACAGAAGTAACCAGCGAGTTGACCTGTACACATGGCGTGATGGCTGTGGGGAGGTCCACGCGTCCCTGCAGGGACACACACGAGTCATCAGGTAACACAGAGGAGATGCTCCGCGGCTGGGTCCCAAATGGCTCCCTGTTCCCTATGGGTCAGAAGTAGTGCCCTATACAGGGGATATGGTGCGATGTGGGACACAGCCTGATCTGTCTGGGTATGTACTGGGGGTCTATGTTGCCAGGTCACTGACTGTGGTTGTATCCTACAGTGTCTGGGTATGTACTGGGGGTCTATGTTGCCAGGTCACTGACTGTGGTTGTATCCTACAGTGTCTGGGTATGTACTGGGGGGTCTATGTTGCCAGGTCACTGACTGTGGTTGTATCCTACAGTGTCTGGGTATGTACTCGGGGTCTATGTTGCCAGGTCACTGACTGTGGTTGTATCCTACAGTGTCTGGGTATGTACTGGGGGTCTATGTTGCCAGGTCACTGACTGTGGTTGTATCCTACAGTGTCTGGGTATGTACTGGGGGTCTATGTTGCCAGGTCACTGACTGTGGTTGTATCCTACAGTGTCTGGGTATGTACTGGGGGTCTATGTTGCCAGGTCACTGACTGTGGTTGTATCCTACAGTGTCTGGGTATGTACTGGGGGTCTATGTTGCCAGGTCACTGACTGTGGTTGTATCCTACAGTGTCTGGGTATGTACTGGGGGTCTATGTTACCAGGTCACTGACTGTGGTTGTATCCTACAGTGTCTGGGTATGTACTGGGGGTCTATGTTGCCAGGTCACTGACTGTGGTTGTATCCTACAGTGTCTGGGTATGTACTGGGGGTCTATGTTGCCAGGTCACTGACTGTGGTTGTATCCTACAGTGTCTGGGTATGTACTGGGGGTCTATGTTGCCAGGTCACTGACTGTGGTTGTATCCTACAGTGTCTGGGTATGTACTGGGTGTCTATGTTGCCAGGTCACTGACTGTGGTTGTATCCTACAGTGTCTGGGTATGTACTGGGGGTCTATGTTGCCAGGTCACTGACTGTGGTTGTATCCTACAGTGTTTGGGTATGTACTGGGGGTCTATGTTGCCAGGTCACTGACTGTGGTTGTATCCTACAGTGTCTGGGTATGTACTGGGGGTCTATGTTGCCAGGTCACTGACTGTGGTTGTATCCTACAGTGTCTGGGTATGTACTGGGGGTCTATGTCGCCAGGTCACTGACTGTGGTTGTATCCTACAGTGTCTGGGTATGTACTGGGGGTCTATGTTGCCAGGTCACTGACTGTGGTTGTATCCTACAGTGTCTGGGTATGTACTCGGGGTCTATGTTGCCAGGTCACTGACTGTGGTTGTATCCTACAGTGTCTGGGTATGTACTGGGGGTCTATGTTGCCAGGTCACTGACTGTGGTTGTATCCTACAGTGTCTGGGTATGTACTGGGGGTCTATGTTGCCAGGTCACTGACTGTGGTTGTATCCTACAGTGTCTGGGTATGTACTGGGGGTCTATGTTGCCAGGTCACTGACTGTGGTTGTATCCTACAGTGTCTGGGTATGTACTGGGGGTCTATGTTGCCAGGTCACTGACTGTGGTTGTATCCTACAGTGTCTGGGTATGTACTGGGGGTCTATGTTGCCAGGTCACTGACTGTGGTTGTATCCTACAGTGTCTGGGTATGTACTGGGGGTCTATGTTGCCAGGTTACTGACTGTGGGTTGTATCCTACAGTGACTTGGACTGGTCCTGGTTTGAACCGGAGTATCTGGTCACCAGCTCTGTAGACACCTACATCTGTATCTGGGATACCAGGTAGGATATCCCACTATACTGTCAACACTACTCTCTACCAGGTAGGATATCCCACTATACTGTCAACCACTACTCTCTGTACCAGGTAGGATATCCCTCTATACTGTCAATACTACTCTCTGTACCAGGTAGGGTTTACCCACTATACTGTCAACACTACTCTCTGTACCAGGTAGGATATCTCTCTCTGTACCAGGTAGGATATCCCCACTATACTGTCAACACTACTCTCTGTACCAAGTAGGATATCCCTCTCTGTACCAGGTAGGTTTACCCTCTATACTTGTCACACTACTCTCTGTACCAGGTAGGATATCTCTCTCTGTACCAGGTAGGATATCCCCAACTCTACTGTTAACTCTCTCGTCTCTCTCGTCTCTCTCGTCTCTCTCGTCTCTCTCGTCTCTCTTCGTCTCTCTCGTCTCTCTCGTCTCTCTCGTCCTCTCGTCTATCTATCTAGTATCTATCTATCTATCTATCTATCTAATCTATCTATCTATCTATCTATCTATCTATCTATCTATCTATCTATCTATCTATCTATCTATCTATCTATCTATCTATCTATCTATCTATTCTATCTATCTATCTATTATCTATCTATCTATCTATCTATCTATCTATCTATCTATATCTATCTATCTATCTATCTATCTATCTTCTATCTATCTATCTATCTATCTATCTATCTATCTATCTATCTATCTATCTATCTATCTATCTATCTATCTATCTATCTACTATCTATCTATCTATCTATCTATCTATCTATCTATCTATCTATCTATCTATCTATCTATCTATCTATCTATCTATCTATCTATCTATCTATCTATCTATCTATCTATCTATCTATCTATCTATCTATCTATCTATCTATCTATCTATCTATCTATCTATCTATCTATCTATCTATCTATCTAATCTATCTATCTATCTATCTATCTATCTATCTATCTATCTATCTATCTATCTATCTATCTATCTATCTATCTATCTATCTATCTATCTATCTATCTATCTATCTATCTATCTATCTATCTATCTATCTATCTATCTATCTATCTATTCTATCTATCTATCTATCTATCTATCTATCTATCTATCTACTACTCTATCTATCTATCTATCTATCTATCTATCTATCTATCTATCTATCTATCTATCTATCTATCTATCTATCTATCTATCTATCTATCTATCTATCTATCTATCTATCTATCTATCTATCTATCTATCTATCTATCTAATCTAGCTATCTATCTATCTATCTATCTATCTATCTATCTATCTATCTATCTATCTATCTATCTATCTATCTATCTATCTATCTATCTATCTATCTATCTATCTATCTATCTATCTATCTATCTATCTATCTATCTATCGATCTATCTATCTTCTATCTATCTATCTATCTATCTATCTATCTATCTATCTATCGATCTATCTCGATCTTATTTTCTCTTCCCATGTTGATTTAATGTAGAGGTAGATGCTTTTAGTTCAGGACTTAATGTATATCTGGGAAACCAGCCCTGAGATGAAATGATTGATGTCCTTAACTGTTAATCTGTCTGATCTCAGAGACCACGAGGAAACCTACTGTGGCGTTGTCTGCAGTGGGTGAGTAGGACTTCCATCTTTCAATAATCACAGTTTTACCTCTCTAGGTCATCTGTCTTGGATTCACTGCCCCCCCCCCCCCCCGTCCTCTCTCTCCCTCTATCACCATCTCTCTCTCTCTCCCTCTATCACCATCTCTCTCTCTCTCAATTCAATTCAATTCAATTCAAGGGCTTTATTGGCATGGGGAAACATGTGTTAACATTGCCAAAGCAAGTGAGGTAGACAACATACAAAGTGAATATATAGAGTGAAAAACAACAAAAATGAACAGTGAACATTACACATACAGAAGTTTCAAAACAGTAAAGACATTACAAATGTCATATTATATATATACAGTGTTTAACAATGTACAAATGGTTAAAGGACACAGGATAAAATAAATAAGCATAAATATGGGTTGTATTTACAATGGTGTTTGTTCTTCACTGGTTGGCCCTTTTCTCGTGGCAACAGGTCACAAATCTTGCTGCTGTGATGGCACACTGTGGAATTTCACCCAGTAGATATGGGAGTTTTTCGAAATTGGATTTGTTTTTCGAATTCTTTGTGGATCTGTGTAATCTGAGGGGAAATATGTCTCTCTAATATGGTCATACATTGGGCAGGAGGGTTAGGAAGGTGCAACTCAGTTTCCACCTCATTTTGTGGGCAGTGAGCACATAGCCTGTCTTCTCTTGTCTTCCCCTGTCTACTCTCTCTCTCTCTCTATCACCATCTCTCTATCACCATCACCATCTCTCTCTCTCTCTATCACCATCTCTCTCTCTCTCTCTCTATCACCATCTCTCTCTCTCTCTCCTCTATCACCATCTCTCTCTCTCTCTCTCTGTCACCAATCTCTCTCTCTCTCTCTCTATCACCCACTCAATCTCTCTCTCTCTCTATCTATCACCATCTCTCTCTCTCTCTCTATCACCATCTCTCTCTCTCTCTCTATCACCATCTCTCTCTCTCTCTCTATCACCATCTCTCTCTCTCTCTCTCTATCACCATCTCTCTCTCTCTCTCTATCACCATCTCTCTCTCTCTCTCTATCACCATCTCTCTCTCTCTCTCTCTATCACCATCTCTCTCTCTCTCTCTCACCCTCTCTCTCTCTCTCCTATCACCATCTCTCTCTCTCTCTCTCTATCACCATCTCTCTCTCTCTCTATCACCATCTCTCTCTCTCTCTATCACCATATTCTCCTCTCTCTCTCTCTCTCTCTATCACCATCTCTCTCTCTCCTCTCTCTCTCTCTCTATCACCATTCTCTCTCTCTCTCTCTCTCTCTCTCTCTATCACCATCTCTCTCTCTCTCTCTCTATCACCATCTCTCTCTCTCTCTCTCTCTATCACCATCTCTCTCTCTCTCTCTCTCTATCACCATCTCTCTCTCTCTCTCTCTCTATCACCATCTCTCTCTCTCTCTCTCTCTCTATCACCATCTCTCTCTCTCTCTCTCTCTCTATCACCATCTCTCTCTCTCTCTCTCTCTCTCTATCACCATCTCTCTCTCTCTCTCTCTCTCTCTCTATCACCATCTCTCTCTCTCTCTCTCTCTCTCTCTATCACCATCTCTCTCTCTCTCTCTCTCTATCACCATCTCTCTCTCTCTCTCTCTCTCTATCACCATCTCTCTCTCTCTCTCTCTCTATCACCATCTCTCTCTCTTCTCTCTATCACCATCTCTCTCTCTCTCTCTCTCTTATCACCATCTCTCTCTCTCTCTCTCTCTCTATCACCATCTCTCTCTCTCTCTCTATCACCATCTCTCTCTCTCTCTCTCTCTCTCTATCACCATCTCTCTCTCTCTCTCTATCACCATCTCTCTCTCTCTCTCTCTCTCTATCACCATCTCTCTCTCTCTCTCTCTCTATCACCATCTCTCTCTCTCTCTCTCTATCACCATCTCTCTCTCTCTATCACCATCTCTCTCTCTCTCTCTCTCACCATCTCTCTCTCTCTCTCACCATCTCTCTCTCTCTCTCTCTCTCTCTCTATCACCATCTCTCTCTCTCTCTCTCTCTCTCTATCACCATCTCTCTCTCTCTCTCTATCACCATCTCACACACCATCTCTCTCCATGTCTCTGTAGCGGGGGCATCCCAGGTCAAGTGGAACAAGCGTAATCAGTACCTTCTAGCCTCCAGTCATGATGGAGATGTTCGCATCTGGGACAAGAGGGTCAGTACTACATTATTACCACATTATAACCTGTGTAGGGTCATTACTACATTATTACCACATTATAACCTGTGTAGGGTCAGTACTGCATTATTACCACATTATAACCTGTGTAGGGTCATTACTACATTATAACCACATTATAACCTGTGTAGGGTCATTACTACATTATTACCACATTATAACCTGTGTAGGGTCAGTACTGCATTATTACCACATTATAACCGGTGTAGGGTCATTACTACATTATTACCACATTATAACCTGTGTAGGGTCATTACTACATTATTACCACATTATAACCTGTGTAGGGTCATTACTACATTATTACCACATTATAACCTGTGTAGGGTCAGTACTACATTATAACCTGTCAGTACTACATTATAACCTGTGTAGGGTCATTACTACATTATTACCACATTATAACCTGTGTAGGGTCAGTACTGCATTATTACCACATTATAACCGGTGTAGGGTCATTACTACATTATTACCACATTATAACCTGTGTAGGGTCATTACTACATTATTACCACATAACCTGTGTAGGGTCATTACTACATTATTACCACATTATAACCTGTGTAGGGTCAGTACTACATTATAACCTGTCAGTACTACATTATAACCTGTGTAGGGTCATTACTACATTATTACCACATTATAACCTGTGTAGGGTCATTACTACATTATTACCACATTATAACCTGTGTAGGGTCATTACTATAATATAACCTGTCAGTACTACATTATAACCTGTCAGTACTACATTATAACCTGTCAGTACTACATTATAACCTGTCAGTACTACATTATAACCTGTCAGTACTACATTATAACCTGTGTAGGGTCAGTACTACATTATAACCTGTCAGTACTACATTATAACCTGTGTAGGGTCAGTACTGCATTATTACCACATTACAACCTGTGTAGGGTCAGTACTACATTATAACCTGTCAGTACTACATTATAACCTGTGTAGGGTCAGTACTGCATTATAACCGGTGTAGGGTCAGTACTGCATTATAACCTGGTAGGGTCAGTACTGCATTATTACCACATTATAACCCGTGTAGGGTCATTACTACATTATAACCTGCCAGTACTACATTATAACCTGTGTAGGGTCAGTACTGCATTATTACCACATTATAACCTGTGTAGGGTCAGTACTACATTATAACCTGTCAGTACTACATTATAACCTGTGTAGGGTCAGTACTGCATTATAACCTGTGTAGGGTCAGTACTACATTATAACCTGTCAGTACTACATTATAACCTGTCAGTACTACATTATAACCTGTCAGTACTACATTATACCTGTCAGTACTACATTATAACCTGTTGTAGGGTCAGTACTACATTATAACCTGTCAGTACTACATTATAACCTGGTGTAGGGTCAGTACTACATTATAACCTGTCAGTACTACATTATAACCTGTCAGTACTACATTATAACCTGTGTAGGGTCAGTACTACATTATAACCTGTGTAGGGTCAGTACTACATTATAACCTGTCAGTACTACATTATAACCTGTCAGTACTACATTATAACCTGTGTAGGGTCAGTACTGCATTATAACCTGTCAGTACTATATTATAACCTGTGTAGGGTCAGTACTGCATTTATAACCTGTCAGTACTATATTATAACCTGTGTAGGGTCAGTACTGCATTATAACCTGTCAGTACTACATTATAACCTGTCAGTACTACATTATAACCTGTGTAGGGTCAGTACTACATTATAACCTGTGTAGGGTCAGTACTACATTATAACCTGTCAGTACTACATTATAACCTGTCAGTACTATATTATAACCTGTCAGTACTACATTATAACCTGTCAGTACTGCATTATTACCACATTATAACCTGTGTAGGGTCAGTACTACATTATAACCTGTCAGTACTATATTATAACCTGGTGTAGGGTCAGTACTGCATTATAACCTGTCAGTAACTACATTATAACCTGTCAGTCTACATTAACCTGTGTAGGGTCAGTACTGCATTATTACCACATTATAACCTGTCAGTACTACATTATGACTTGTGTAGGGTCAGTACTGGCATTATAACCTGTGTAGGGTCAGTACTACATTATAACCTGTCAGTACTACATTATAACCTGTCAGTACTACATTATAACCTGTGTAGGGTCAGTACTGCATTATAACCTGTGTAGGGTCAGTACTACATTATAACCTGTCAGTACTACATTATAACCTGTCAGTACTACATTATAACCTGTGTAGGGTCAGTGCTACATTATAACCTGTCAGTACTACATTATAACCTGTGTAGGTCATTACTACATTATAACCTGTGTAGGGTCAGTACTACATTATAACCTTTCAGTACTACATTATAACCTGTGTAGGGTCAGTACTACATTATAACCTGTCAGTACTACATTATAACCTGTGTAGGGTCAGTACTACATTATAACCTGTGTAGGGTCAGTACTGCATTATAACCTGTCAGTACTACATTATAACCTGTGTAGGGTCAGTACTACATTATAACCTGTCAGTACTACATTATAACCTGTGTAGGGGCAGTACTACATTATAACCTGTCAGTACTACATTATAACCTGTGTAGGGTCAGTACTACATTATAACCTGTGTAGGGTCATTACTACATTATAACCTGTCAGTACTACATTATAACCTGTCAGTACTACATTATAACCTGTATAGGGTCAGTACCACATTATAACCTGTGTAGGGTCAGTACTACATTATAACCTGTCAGTACTACATTATAACCTGTCAGTACCACATTATAACCTGTGTAGGGTCAGTACTACATTATAACCTGTCAGTACTACATTATAACCTGTGTAGGGTCAGTACTACATTATAACCTGTCAGTACTACATTATAACCTGTCAGTACTACATTATAACCTGTGTAGGGTCAGTACTACATTATAACCTGTGTAGGTCAGTACTACATTATAACCTGTGTAGGGTTCAGTACTACATTATAACCTGTCAGTACTACATTATAACCTGTGTAGGGTCAGTACTACATTATAACCTGTCAGTACTACATTATAACCTGTGTAGGGTCAGTACTACATTATAACCTGTCAGTACTACATTATAACCTGTCAGTACTACATTATAACCTGTCAGTACTACGTTATAACCTGTCAGTACTACATTATAACCTGTGTAGGGTCAGTACTACATTATAACCTGTCAGTACTACATTATAACCTGTGTAGGGTCATTACTACATTATAACCTGTCAGTACTACATTATAACCTGTCAGTACTACGTTATAACCTGTCAGTACTACGTTATAACCTGTCAGTACTACGTATAACCTGTCAGTACTACGTTATAACCTGTCAGTACTACTTATAACCTGTCAGTACTACATTATAACCTGTGTAGGGTCAGTACTACATTATAACCTGTCAGTACTTACGTTATAAACCTGTCAGTACTACATTATAACCTGTCAGTACTACATTATAACCTGTGTAGGGTCAGTACTACATTATAACCTGTCAGTACTACATTATAACCTGTCAGTACTACATTATAACCTGTGTAGGGTCAGTACTACATTATAACCTGTCAGTTCTACATTATAACCTGTCCAGTACTGCATTATAACCTGTGTAGGGTCAGTACTACATTATAACCTGTGTAGGGTCGGTACTACATTATAACCTGTGTAGGGTCATTACTACATTATAACCTGTGTAGGGTCAGTACTACATTATAACCTGTCAGTACTACATTATAACCTGTGTAGGGTCAGTACTACATTATAACCTGTGTAGGGTCATTACTACATTATAACCTGTGTAGGGTCAGTACTACATTATAACCTGTCAGTACTACATTATAACCTGTGTAGTGTCAGTACCACATTATAACCTGTGTAGGGTCATTACTACATTATAACCTTTGTAGGGTCAGTACTACATTATAACCTGTCAGTACTACATTATAACCTGTCAGTACTACATTATAACCTGTCAGTACTACATTATAACCTGTCAGTACTACATTATAACCTGTGTAGGGTCATTACTACATTATAACCTGTCAGTACTACATTATAACCTGTGTAGGTCAGTACTACATTATAACCTGTCAGTACTACATTATAACCTGTCAGTACTACATTATAACCTGTGTAGGGTCAGTACTACATTATAACCTGTGTAGGGTCAGTACTACATTATAACCTGTGTAGGGTCAGTACTACATTATAACCTGTCAGTACTACATTATAACCTGTGTAGGGTCAGTACTACATTATAACCTGTCAGTACTACATTATAACCTGTCAGTACTACATTATAACCTGTCAGTACTACGTTATAACCTGTCCAGTACTACATTATAACCTGTGTAGGGTCCAGTACTACATTATAACCTGTCAGTACTACATTATAACCTGTGTAGGGTCATTACTACATTATAACCTGTCAGTACTACATTATAACCTGTCAGTACTACGTTATAACCTGTCAGTACTACGTTATAACCTGTCAGTACTACATTATAACCTGTCAGTACTACATTATAACCTGTGTAGGGTCAGTACTACATTATAACCTGTCAGTACTACGTTATAACCTGTCAGTACTACATTATAACCTGTCAGTACTACATTATAACCTGTGTAGGGTCAGTACTACATTATAACCTGTCAGTACTACATTATAACCTGTCAGTACTACATTATAACCTGTGTAGGGTCAGTACTACATTATAACCTGTCAGTTCTACATTATAACCTGTCAGTACTGCATTATAACCTGTGTAGGGTCAGTACTACATTATAACCTGTGTAGGGTCGGTACTACATTATAACCTGTGTAGGGTCATTACTACATTATAACCTGTGTAGGGTCAGTACTACATTATAACCTGTCAGTACTACATTATAACCTGTGTAGGGTCGGTACTACATTATAACCTGTGTAGGGTCATTACTACATTATAACCTGTGTAGGGTCAGTACTACATTATAACCTGTCAGTACTACATTATAACCTGTGTAGTGTCAGTACCACATTATAACCTGTGTAGGGTCATTACTACATTATAACCTGTGTAGGGTCAGTACTACATTATAACCTGTCAGTACTACATTATAACCTGTCAGTACTACATTATAACCTGTCAGTACTACATTATAACCTGTGTAGGGTCATTACTACATTATAACCTGTGTAGGGTCATTACTACATTATAACCTGTCAGTACTACATTATAACCTGTCAGTACTACATAATAACCACATTATAACCTGTGTAGGGTCATTACTACATTATAACCTGTCAGTACTACATTATAACCTGTGTAGGGTCATTACTACATTATAACCTGTCAGTACTACATTATAACCTGTGTAGGGTCATTACTACATTATAACCTGTCAGTACTACATTATAACCTGTCAGTACTACGTTATAACCTGTCAGTACTACGTTATAACCTGTCAGTACTACGTTATAACCTGTCAGTACTACATTATAACCTGTCAGTACTACATAATAACCACATTATAACCTGTGTAGGGTCATTACTACATTATAACCTGTCAGTACTACATTATAACCTGTGTAGGGTCATTACTACATTATAACCTGTCAGTACTACATTATAACCTGTGTAGGGTCATTACTACATTATAACCTGTCAGTACTACATTATAACCTGTCAGTACTACGTTATAACCTGTCAGTACTACATTATAACCTGTGTAGGGTCAGTACTACATTATAACCTGTCAGTACTACATTATAACCTGTGTAGGGTCATTACTACATTATAACCTGTCAGTACTACATTATAACCTGTCAGTACTACGTTATAACCTGTCAGTACTATGTTATAACCTGTCAGTACTACATTATAACCTGTCAGTACTACATTATAACCTGTGTAGGGTCAGTACTACATTATAACCTGTCAGTACTACGTTATAACCTGTCAGTACTACATTATAACCTGTCAGTACTACATTATAACCTGTGTAGGGTCAGTACTACATTATAACCTGTCAGTACTACATTATAACCTGTCAGTACTACATTATAACCTGTGTAGGGTCAGTACTACATTATAACCTGTCAGTACTACATTATAACCTGTGTAGGGTCAGTACTACATTATAACCTGTCAGTACTACATTATAACCTGTCAGTACTACATTATAACCTGTGTAGGGTCATTACTACATTATAACCTGTCAGTACTACATTATAACCTGTGTAGGGTCAGTACTACATTATAACCTGTGTAGGGTCAGTACTACATTATAACCTGTGTAGGGTCAGTACTACATTATAACCTGTCAGTACTACATTATAACCTGTGTAGGGTCATTACTACATTATAACCTGTCAGTACTACATTATAACCTGTGTAGGGTCATTACTACATTATAACCTGTCAGTACTACATTATAACCTGTGTAGGGTCATTACTACATTATAACCTGTCAGTACTACATTATAACCTGTCAGTACTACGTTATAACCTGTCAGTACTACATTATAACCTGTGTAGGGTCAGTACTACATTATAACCTGTCAGTACTACATTATAACCTGTGTAGGGTCATTACTACATTATAACCTGTCAGTACTACATTATAACCTGTCAGTACTACGTATAACCTGTCAGTACTATGTTATAACCTGTCAGTACTACATTATAACCTGTCAGTACTACATTATAACCTGTGTAGGGTCAGTACTACATTATAACCTGTCAGTACTACGTTATAACCTGTCAGTACTACATTATAACCTGTCAGTACTACATTATAACCTGTGTAGGGTCAGTACTACATTATAACCTGTCAGTACTACATTATAACCTGTCAGTACTACATTATAACCTGTGTAGGGTCAGTACTACATTATAACCTGTCAGTACTACATTATAACCTGTGTAGGGTCAGTACTACATTATAACCTGTCAGTACTACATTATAACCTGTCAGTACTACATTATAACCTGTGTAGGGTCAGTACTACATTATAACCTGTCAGTACTACATTATAACCTGTGTAGGGTCATTACTACATTATAACCTGTCAGTACTACATTATAACCTGTGTAGGGTCAGTACTACATTATAACCTGTGTAGGGTCAGTACTACATTATAACCTGTGTAGGGTCAGTACTACATTATAACCGGTCAGTACTACATTATAACCTGTCAGTACTACATTATAACCTGTGTAGGGTCATTACTACATTATAACCTGTCAGTACTACATTATAACCTGTCAGTACTACGTTATAACCTGTCAGTACTACGTTATAACCTGTCAGTACTATGTTATAACCTGTCAGTACTACATTATAACCTGTCAGTACTACATTATAACCTGTGTAGGGTCAGTACTACATTATAACCTGTCAGTACTACGTTATAACCTGTCAGTACTACATTATAACCTGTCAGTACTACATTATAACCTGTGTAGGGTCAGTACTACATTATAACCTGTCAGTACTACATTATAAACCTGTGTAGGGTCATTACTACATTATAACCTGTCAGTACTACATTATAACCTGTGTAGGGTCAGTACTACATTATAACCTGTCAGTACTACATTATAACCTGTGTGGGGTCGGTACTACATTATAACCTGTGTAGGGTCAGTACTACATCATAACCTGTCAGTACTACATTATAACCTGTGTAGGGTCAGTACTACATTATAACCTGTCAGTACTACATTATAACCTGTCAGTACTACATTATAACCTGTGTAGGGTCAGTACTACATTATAACCTGTGTAGTGTCAGTACTGCATTATAACCTGTCAGTACTACATTATAACCTGTGTAGGGTCAGTACTACATTATAACCTGTCAGTACTACATTATAACCTGTCAGTACTACATTATAACCTGTGTAGGGGCAGTACTACATTATAACCTGTCAGTACTACATTATAACCTGTGTAGGGTCAGTACTACATTATAACCTGTGTAGGGTCAGTACTACATTATAACCTGTCAGTACTACATTATAACCTGTGTAGGGTCATTACTACATTATAACCTGTCAGTACTACATTATAACCTGTGTAGGGTCATTACTACATTATAACCTGTCAGTACTACATTATAACCTGTCAGTACTACATTATAACCTGTCAGTACTACGTTATAACCTGTCAGTACTACATTATAACCTGTGTAGGGTCAGTACTACATTATAACCTGTCAGTACTACCTTATAACCTGTGTAGGGTCATTACTACATTATAACCTGTCAGTACTACATTATAACCTCTGTAGGGTCAGTACTACATTATAACCTGTCAGTACTACGTTATAACCTGTCAGTACTACATTATAACCTGTCAGTACTACATTATAACCTGTGTAGGGTCAGTACTACATTATAACCTGTCAGTACTACATTATAACCTGTGTAGGGTCATTACTACATTATAACCTGTCAGTACTACATTATAACCTGTGTAGGGTCAGTACTACATTATAACCTGTGTAGGGTCAGTACTACATTATAACCTGTCAGTACTACATTATAACCTGTCAGTACTACATTATAACCTGTGTAGGGTCAGTAGTACATTATAACCTGTGTAGGGTCAGTAGTACATTATAACCTGTGTAGGGTCAGTACTACATTATAACCTGTCAGTACTACATTATAACCTGTGTAGGGTCAGTACTACATTATAACCTGTCAGTACTACATTATAACCTGTGTAGGGTCGGTACTACATTATAACCTGTGTAGGGTCAGTACTACATCATAACCTGTCAGTACTACATTATAACCTGTGTAGGGTCAGTACTACATTATAACCTGTCAGTACTACATTATAACCTGTCAGTACTACATTATAACCTGTGTAGGGTCAGTACTACATTATAACCTGTGTAGTGTCAGTACTGCATTATAACCTGTCAGTACTACATTATAACCTGTCAGTACTACATTATAACCTGTGTAGGGGCAGTACTACATTATAACCTGTCAGTACTACATTATAACCTGTGTAGGGTCAGTACTACATTATAACCTGTGTAGGGTCAGTACTACATTATAACCTGTCAGTACTACATTATAACCTGTCAGTACTACATTATAACCTGTGTAGGTTCAGTACTACATTATAACCTGTGTAGGGTCAGTACTACATTATAACCTGTGTAGGGTCAGTACTACATTATAACCTGTCAGTACTACATTATTACCACATTATAACCTGTGTAGTGTCAGTACTGCATTATTACCACATTATAACCTGTGTAGGGTCAGTACTACATTATAACCTGCCAGTACTACATTATAACCTGTGTAGGGTCAGTACTACATTATAACCTGTCAGTACTACATTATAACCTGTGTAGGGTCAGTACTACATTATAACCTGTCAGTACTATATTATAACCTGTGTAGGGTCAGTACTACATTATAACCTGTCAGTACTACATTATAACCTGTCAGTACTACATTATAACCTGTCAGTACTATATTATAACCTGTGTAGGGTCAGTACTACATTATAACCTGTGTAGGGTCAGTACTACATTATAACCTGTCAGTACTACATTATAACCTGTGTAGGGTCGGTACTACATTATAACCTGTGCAGGGTCGGTACTACAGTATAACCTGTGTAGGGTCAGTACTACAGTATAACCTGTGTAGGGTCAGTACTACATTATAACCTGTCAGTACTATATTATAACCTGTGTAGGGTCAGTACTACAGTATAACCTGTGTAGGGTCAGTACTGCATTATAACCTGTCAGTACTATATTATAACCTGTGTAGGGTCAGTACTACATTATAACCTGTCAGTACTACATTATAACCTGTCAGTACTACATTATAACCTGTCAGTACTACATTATAACCTGTCAGTACTACATTATAACCTGTCAGTACTACATTATAACCTGTCAGTACTACATTATAACCTGTGTAGGGTCAGTACTACATTATAACCTGTCATTACTACATTATAACCTGTCAGTACTACATTATAACCTGTCAGTACTACATTATAACCTGTCAGTACTACATTATAACCTGTGTAGGGTCAGTACTACATTATAACCTGTCATTACTACATTATAACCTGTCATTACTACATTATAACCTGTCAGTACTACATTATAACCTGTCAGTACTATATTATAACCTGTGTAGGGTCAGTACTACATTATAACCTGTCAGTACTACATTATAACCTGTCAGTACTACATTAAAACCTGTGTAGGGTCAGTACTACATTATAACCTGTCAGTACTACATTATAACCTGTCAGTACTACATTATAACCTGTGTAGGGTCGGTACTACATTATAACCTGTCAGTACTACGTTATAACCTGTCAGTACTACATTATAACCTGTGTAGGGGCAGTACTACATTATAACCTGTCAGTACTACATTATAACCTGTGTAGGGTCAGTACTACATTATAACCTGTGTAGGGTCAGTACTACATTATAACCTGTGTAGGGTCAGTACTACATTATAACCTGTCAGTACTACATTATAACCTGTCAGTACTACAGTATAACCTGTGTAGGGTCAGTACTACATTATAACCTGTCAGTACTACATTATAACCTGTGTAGGGTCAGTACTACATTATAACCTGTGTAGGGTCAGTACTACATTATAACCTGTGTAGGGTCAGTACTACATTATAACCTGTCAGTACTACAGTATAACCTGTGTAGGGTCAGTACTACATTATAACCTGTCAGTACTACATTATAACCTGTGTAGGGTCAGTACTACATTATAACCTGTCAGTACTACATTATAACCTGTCAGTACTACATTATAACCTGTCAGTACTACATTATAACCTGTCAGTACTACATTATAACCTGTCAGTACTATATTATAACCTGTCAGTACTACATTATAACCTGTGTAGGGTCGGTACTACATTATAACCTGTGTAGGTGCCCTGTGTCCTGTATCATGTTCAGTGAGTGTCCTGTATCATGTTCAGTGAGTGTCCCCTGTATCATGTTCAGTGAGTGTCCCCTGTATCATGTTCAGTGAGTGTCCCCTGTATCATGTTCAGTGAGTGTCCCCTGTATCATGTTCAGTGAGTGTCCCTGTATCATGTTCAGTGAGTGTCCCTGTATCATGTTCAGTGAGTGTCCCTGTATCATGTTCAGTGAGTGTCCCTGTATCATGTTCAGTGAGTGTCCCTGTATCATGTTCAGTGAGTGTCCCTGTATCATGTTCAGTGAGTGTCCCTGTATCATGTTCAGTGAGTGTCCCTGTATCATGTTCAGTGAGTGTCCCTGTATCATGTTCAGTGAGTGTCCCTGTGTCATGGTTTGTGCCTGATGGTCCTGTATCATGGTTTGTGCCTGATGGTCCTGTATCATGTTCAGTGAGTGTCCCTGTGTCATGGTTTGTGCCTGATGGTCCTGTATCATGTTCAGTGAGTGCCCCGTGTCTTGGTTTGTGCCTGATGGTCCTGTGTATCTATTTCCCAGAAACCCAACACAGCTGTGGAGTACGTTGCAGCTCACCTGTCTAAGATCCACGGTCTGGACTGGCACCCTGACAACGAATACATCCTGGCCACGTCCAGTCAGGACAACTCCGTCAGGGTGAATTACCTATCTTTCCCCAGAACGTCATAGCTACATTCAGTAATGACTCAAATGGTCAAACATCTTTTTTCTAGCGCAAATAATCAACTGCTAGCCATTTGCTGCTAACAGCTGAGAACTGCCAGCTAACTGGAAAGTACAACAACAGTCGATGTACAGACCCCCAGGAATACCCCTAGTGGCGGAAGTAAGAACTGCAGAAAATGCACAGTCAAAGAGGATAAAAATTATTCTATTAGGGAAAAAAAAAAAAAATTGCTAAGGCATGCTAAGACAAAAGAAACGTGACACAAGCTAGTTTTAGATACCACCTTGTCTAGTGTATTCAGGTTTAATAGATCCCACCTTGTCTAGTGTATTCAGGTATAATAGATCCCACCTTGTCTAGTGTATTCAGGTTTAATAGATCCCACCTTGTCTAGTGTATTCAGGTATAATAGATCCCACCTTGTCTAGTGTATTCAGGTTTAATAGATCCCACCTTGTCTAGTGTATTCAGGTTTAATAGATCCCACCTTGTCTAGTGTATTCAGGTATAATAGATCCCACCTTGTCTAGCGTATTCAGGTATAATAGATCCCACCTTGTCTAGTGTATTCAGGTTTAATAGATCCCACCTTGTCTAGTGTATTCAGGTTTAATAGATCCCACCTTGTCTAGTGTATTCAGGTTTAATAGATCCCACCTTGTCTAGTGTATTCAGGGTATAATAGATCCCACCTTGTCTAGTGTATTCTGGTATAATAGATCCCACCTTGTCTAGTGTATTCAGGTAAAATAGATCCCACCTTGTCTAGTGTATTCAGGTATAATAGATCCCACCTTGTCTAGTGTATTCAGGTTTAATAGATCCCACCTTGTCTAGTGTATTCAGGTATAATAGATCCCACCTTGTCTAGTGTATTCAGGTATAATAGATCCCACCTTGTCTAGTGTATTCAGGTATAATAGATCCCACCTTGTCTAGCGTATTCAGGTATAATAGATCCCACCTTGTCTAGTGTATTCAGGTATAATAGATCCCACCTTGTCTAGTGTATTCAGGTATAATAGATCCCACCTCATATTCAGGTATAATAGATCCCACCTTGTCTAGTGTATTCAGGTATAATAGATCCCACCTTGTCTAGCGTATTCAGGTATAATAGATCCCACCTTGTCTAGTGTATTCAGGTATAATAGATCCCACCTTGTCTAGTGTATTCAGGTATAATAGATACCACCTTGTCTAGTGTATTCAGGTATAATAGATCCCACCTCGTATTCAGGTATAATAGATCCCACCTTGTCTAGTGTATTCAGGTATAATAGATCCCACCTTGTCTAGTGTATTCAGGTATAATAGATCCCACCTTGTCTAGTGTATTCAGGTATAATAGATCCCACCTTGTCTAGTGTATTCAGGTATAACAGATCCCACCTTGTCTAGTGTATTCAGGTATAATAGATCCCACCTTGTCTAGTGTATTCAGGTATAATAGATACCACCTTGTCTAGTGTATTCAGGTATAATAGATACCACCTCGTATTCAGGTATAATAGATCCCACCTTGTCTAGTGTATTCAGGTATAATAGATCCCACCTCGTATTCAGGTATAATAGATCCCACCTTGTCTAGTGTATTCAGGTATAACAGATCCCACCTTGTCTAGTGTATTCTGGTATAATAGATCCCACCTTGTCTAGTGTATTCTGGTATAATAGATACCACCTTGTCTAGTGTATTCAGGTATAATAGATCCCACCTTGTCTAGTGTATTCAGGTATAACAGATCCCACCTTGTCTAGTGTATTCAGGTATAATAGATCCCACCTTGTCTAGTGTATTCAGGTATAATAGATACCACCTTGTCTAGTGTATTCAGGTATAATAGATACCACCTCGTATTCAGGTATAATAGATCCCACCTTGTCTAGTGTATTCAGGTATAATAGATCCCACCTCGTATTCAGGTATAATAGATCCCACCTTGTCTAGTGTATTCAGGTATAACAGATCCCACCTTGTCTAGTGTATTCTGGTATAATAGATCCCACCTTGTCTAGTGTATTCTGGTATAATAGATACCACCTTGTCTAGTGTATTCAGGTTTAATAGATCCCACCTTGTCTAGTGTATTCAGGTATAATAGATCCCACCTCGTATTCAGGTATAATAGATCCCACCTTGTCTAGTGTATTCAGGTATAACAGATCCCACCTTGTCTAGTGTATTCTGGTATAATAGATCCCACCTTGTCTAGTGTATTCTGGTATAATAGATACCACCTTGTCTAGTGTATTCAGGTATAATAGATCCCACCTTGTCTAGTGTATTCAGGTTTAATAGATCCCACCTCGTATTCAGGTATAATAGATCCCACCTTGTCTAGTGTATTCAGGTATAACAGATCCCACCTTGTCTAGTGTATTCTGGTATAATAGATCCCACCTTGTCTAGTGTATTCTGGTATAATAGATACCACCTTGTCTAGTGTATTCAGGTATAATAGATCCCACCTCATATTCAGGTATAATAGATACCACCTTGTCTAGTGTATTCAGGTATAATAGATCCCACCTTGTCTAGTGTATTCAGGTATAATAGATCCCACCTTGTCTAGTGTATTCAGGTATAATAGATCCCACCTTGTCTAGTGTATTCAGGTTTGTCGACATTTGGAAAGTTTAACGCCAAATTAACCTTGTTTCCATCACGCCATTCAGTTTTTGTACTTTTTTACTGGTATAAAATGGTTGGATGGAAACCTGGTTACACTGTGTAAATGATAACACATTACTACAGGAAATGAAGACGAGGATTAAAATGCTTTGAATTAAACAATGAACTATGCAAATGAGCTAAAGCTGTGCGCATTAAGGAAATAGAGGCCTAGCTCAAATATAAGCCTGTCTCTAAAAAGCGCCTGTTGTTTCCTGATTTAAGCAAATCAACGCCTGGGCTTTTAATTGAAGTTTTACGGTATGAAGGATATTCACATAGCTTTTTGCTATGATTCTCCCGTTGTACTTACTGTGCCGTCCTCCAATCTCTCCGTGCAGTTCTGGGACTACAGACAGCCCAGGAAGTATCTGAACATCCTGTCCTGTCAGGTTCCTGTGTGGAAGGCCAGATATACTGTGAGTTGACCCTTCCCTTCACCAGATATCCTCATGTGAAGAGTGGATATCTGTCTGAGTGGTAGGGATATATCTCTGTCTGTAACCGTGTGTGTGTGTGTGTGTGTGTGTGTGTGTGTAGCCTTTCTCCAATGGCCTGGTGACAGTGATGGTTCCCCAGCTGAGACGTGAGAACAGCTTGTTGCTTTGGAGCGCTCTGGACCTCAACAGCCCCGTCCACGCCTTCGTGGGACACGATGACGTGGTGCTAGAGTTCCAGTGGCGTCCGCAGAAAGAAGGTAAAGGAGGCCTCTACCAGCCTGGGTGGCTGGGTACTATACCTCTACCAGCCTGGGTATTATACCTCTACCAGTCTGAGTGGCTGGGTACTATACCTCTACCAGTCTGAGTGGCTGGGTAATATACCTCTACCAGTCTGAGTGGCTGGGTACTATACCTCTACCAGTCTGAGTGGCTGGGTAATATACCTCTACCAGCCTGGGTAATATACCTCTACCAGCCTGGGTGGCTGGGTAATATACCTCTACCAGCCTGGGTATTATAACTCTATCAGCCTGGGTGGCTGGGTAATATACCTCTATCAGCCTGGGTGGCTGGGTAATATACCTCTACCAGCCTGGGTGGCTGGGTAATATACCTCTACCAGCCTGGTTGGCTGGGTAATATACCTCTACCAGCCTGGGTATTATACCTCTACCAGCCTGGGTGGCTGGGTAATATACCTCTACCAGCCTGGGTATTATACCTCTACCAGCCTGGGTATTATACCTCTACCAGCCTGGGTGGCTGGGTAATATACCTCTACCAGCCTGGGTAATATACCTCTACCAGCCTGGGGAATATAACTCTACCAGCCTGGGGAATATAACTCTACCAGCCTGGGGAATATAACTCTACCAGCCTGGGGAATATAACTCTACCAGCCTGGGGAATATAACTCTACCAGCCTGGGTAATATACCTCTACCAGCCTGGGTAATATACCTCTACCAGCCTGGGTGGCTGGGTAATATACCTCTACCAGCCTGGGTATTATACCTCTACCAGCCTGGGTGGCTGGGTAATATACCTCTACCAGCCTGGGTAATATACGTCTACCAGCCTGGGTAATATACCTCTACCAGCCTGGATAATATACCTCCTACTGGGTAATATAACTCTACCAGCCTGGGTGGTTGGGTAATATACCTCTACCAGCCTGGGTAATATACCTCTACCAGCCTGGGTAATATACCTCTACCAGCCTGGGTAATATACCTCTACCAGCCTGGGTAATATACCTCTACCAGCCTGGGTAATATACCTCTACCAGCCTGGGTAATATACCTCTACCAGCCTGGGTAATATACCTCTACCAGCCTGGGTAAAATACCTCTACCAGCCTGGGTGGTTGGGTAATATACCTCTACCAGCCTGGGTAATATAACTCTACCAGCCTGGGTAATATAACTCTACCAGCCTGGGTAATATACCTCTACCAGCCTGGGTAATATACCTCTACCAGCCTGGGTAATATAACTCTACCAGCCTGGGTAATATAACTCTACCAGCCTGGGTAAAATACCTCTACCAGCCTGGGTGGTTGGGTAATATACCTCTACCAGCCTGGGTAATATACCTCTACCAGCCTGGGTAATATACCTCTACCAGCCTGGGTAATATACCTCTACCAGCCTGGGTAATATACCTCTACCAGCCTGGGTAATATACCTCTACCAGCCTGGGTAATATACCTCTACCAGCCTGGGTGGTTGGGTAATATAACTCTATCGGCCTGGATGGCTGGGTAGAGTTCAGTCCTGATTCTCCTGTCTAGTTGTCTCATTCTCCATAGAGTTCAGTCCTCTGATTCTCCTGTCTCGTTGTCTCATTCTCTATAGAGTTCAGTCCTCTGATTCTCGTTGTCTCATTCTCTATAGAGTTCAGTCCTCTGATTCTCCTGTCTTGTTGTCTCATTGTCTATAGAGTTCAGTCCTCTGATTCTCCTGTCTCGTTGTCTCATTCTCCATAGAGTTCAGTCCTCTGATTCTCCTGTCTCGTTGTCTCATTCTCCATAGAGTTCAGTCCTCTGATTCTCCTGTCTCGTTGTCTCATTCTCCATAGAGTTCAGTCCTCTGATTCTCCTGTCTCGTTGTCTCATTCTCCATAGAGTTCAGTCCTCTGATTCCACTGTCTTGTTGTCTCCTACTAGCTTCTAAGGAGTACCAGATGGTGACTTTGTCCAGAGACCAGACTCTGAGAATATGGAGGCTGGATCCACAGCTACAGAAGGTGTGGAATCTGTCAAATCCAATATTCTCTTCAAATCTCTATGGGTCCCTGGTCAGAAGTGGTATTTAGGAACTGGGTGTCATTTGGGACTCTATACCCTATTAAATGTATGTTCTCCCTGTGTTTCTCTGTGTAGCTGTGTGCCAACGACCTGGTAGAGGATCTGATAGAGGGGATCAGCCTAACTACCGAGTCAGAGAAGAGCCTTCCCTCTCAGGACCCTGAACCCACCATACACAGCTGTGGTCTGCCAGCCGAACACCTGCAGGGTGAGGGGCGGCATGGCCGTAATCAACCCCCAGACACGCCTGGCTAACTTGATGGGTCATGTGATCATCTGGCGAAGTGGTCTTTGGTTTAGACATGCTAGCTAGCTAAACCTAATGGTGCTTTCAAGACAACTGGGGAACCTGGAAAAATGTGAGGTTAAATTATGACAGCGCTGCCCTTCAGGTCGGAAAGTCGGGGGTCGAGAAAGAGGCCAGAGTTCCCGAGTTGGATGACCGTTCAAAATGATTTTTCTGACTACAGTAGAACAGAGGAATGTATAGAGCTGACTACAGTAGAACAGAGGAATGTATAGACCTGACTACAGTAGAACAGAGGAATGTATAGACCTGACTACAGTAGAACAGAGGAATGTATAGACCTGACTACAGTAGAACAGAGGAATGTATAGACCTGACTACAGTAGAACAGAGGAATGTATAGACCCGACTACAGTAGAACAGAGGAATGTATAGACCTGACTACAGTAGAACAGAGGAATGTATAGACCTGACTACAGTAGAACAGAGGAATGTATAGACCTGACTACAGTAGAACAGAGGAATGTATAGACCTGACTACAGTAGAACAGAGGAATGTATAGACCTGACTACAGTAGAACAGAGGAATGTATAGACCTGACTACAGTAGAACAGAGGAATGTATAGACCTGTCTACAGTAGAACAGAGGAATGTATAGACCTGACTACAGTAGAACAGAGGAATGTATAGACCTGACTACAGTAGAACAGAGGAATGTATAGACCTGACTACAGTAGAACAGAGGAATGTATAGACCTGACTACAGTAGAACAGAGGAATGTATAGACCCGACTACAGTAGAACAGAGGAATGTATAGACCTGACTACAGTAGAACAGAGGAATGTATAGACCTGACTACAGTAGAACAGAGGAATGTATAGACCTGACTACAGTAGAACAGAGGAATGTATAGACCTGACTACAGTAGAACAGAGGAATGTATAGACCTGACTACAGTAGAACAGAGGAATGTATAGACCCGACTACAGTAGAACAGAGGAATGTATAGACCTGACTACAGTAGAACAGAGGAATGTATAGACCTGACTACAGTAGAACAGAGGAATGTATAGACCTGACTACAGTAGAACAGAGGAATGTATAGACCTGACTACAGAGGAATGTATAGACCTGACTACAGTAGAACAGAGGAGTGAGTGTTGTCTCTCTCTCTTTCTCTCTTTCTCTTTTCTCTCTCTCTCTCTCTCACACACCATCTCTCTCTCTCTCACACACCATCTCTCTCTCTCTCACACACCATTCTCTCTCTCTCTCACACACCATCTCTCTCTCTCACACACCATCTCTCTCTCTCACACACCATCTCTCTCTCTCTCACACACCATCTCTCTCTCTCTCTCACACACCATCTCTCTCTCTCTCTCTCTCTCTCTCTCACACCATCTCTCTCTCTCACCACCATCTCTCTCTCTCACACCATCTCTCTCTCTCTCTCTCTCCCTCTCACACCATCTCTCTCTCTCTCTCACACACCATCTCTCTCTCTCTCTCTCTCTCACACACCATCTCTCTCTCTCTCTCACACACCATCTCTCTCTCTCTCTCTCTCTCTCACACACCATCTCTCTCTCTCTCTCTCTCACACACCATCTCTCTCTCTCTCTCTCACACACCATCTCTCTCTCTCACACACCATCTCTCTCTCCATCTCTCTCCTCTCACACACCATCTCTCTCTCTCACACACCATCTCTCTCTCTCTCACACCATCTCTCTCTCTCACACACCATCTCTCTCTCTCACACCATCTCTCTCTCTCTCTCTCACACCATCTCTCTCTCTCTCTCACACCATCTCTCTCTCTCTCACACCATCTCTCTCTCTCTCTCACACCATCTCTCTCTCTCACACCATCTCTCTCTCTCTCTCTCACACCATCTCTCTCTCTCTCTCTCTCTCACACCATCTCTCTCTCTCTCTCTCTCTCACTCACTCACAGACCAGGCTGGTGCTCTGACCTCCGGTGGTAGACATGACTCTTCTGCTCTGCCCCAGACACTGCAACAGGAGTTCTCTCTGGTCAACCTGCAGATCAGGAACGTCAACGTGGAGGTGAGCTTATAACTCCTAATGACGTCTCCTATGATAGTCTTATGACTGCTTGTAACTCCTGATGACGTCTCCTATGATAGTCTTATGACTGCTTGTAACTCCTGATGATGCTATGTCACTCCCCGTATGACAATTTATAACTCATAATGACATATGCTATGTCAATTATTTAAAGCGGGTTATGACTCCTAATGACATCTGCTGTGTCAGTCTAACGATATCTAATGACGTTGTTATGTAGGCTTTATGACAGTGTAGCTAGACGGACCCCTGCACCCTTCATACCGTTAGAATGGCTTTATTATGGTCTGGTCAATAGAACTACATCTCCCTTTATTATGGTCTGGTCAATAGAACTACATCTCCCTTTATTATGGTCTGGTCAATAGAACTACATCTCCCTTTATTATGGTGGTCTGTTCTATAGAACTACATCTCCCTTTATTATGGTGGTCTGTTCTATAGAACTACATCTCCCTTTATTATGGTGGTCTGTTCTATAGAACTACATCTCCCTTTATTATGGTGGTCTGTTCTATAGAACTACATCTCCCTTTATTATGGTGGTCTGTTCTATAGAACTACATCTCCCTTTATTATGGTGGTCTGTTCTATAGAACTACATCTCCCTTTATTATGGTGGTCTGTTCTATAGAACTACATCTCCCTTTATTATGGTGGTCTGTTCTATAGAACTACATCTCCCTTTATTATGGTGGTCTGTTCAACAGAACTACATCTCCCTTTATTATGGTGGTCTGTTCTATAGAACTACATCTCCCTTTATTATGGTGGTCTGTTCAATAGAACTACATCTCCCTTTATTATGGTGGTCTGTTCTATAGAACTACATCTCCCTTTATTATGGAGGTCTGTTCTATAGAACTACATCTCCCTTTATTATGGTGGTCTGTTCTATAGAACTACATCTCCCTTTATTATGGTGGTCTGTTCTATAGAACTACATCTCCCTTTATTATGGTGGTCTGTTCTATAGAACTACATCTCCCTTTATTATGGCGGTCTGTTCAATAGAACTACATCTCCCTTTATTATGGTGGTCTGTTCTATAGAACTACATCTCCCTTTATTATGGTGGTCTGTTCAATAGAACTACATCTCCCTTTATTATGGTCTGTTCTATAGAACTACATCTCCCTTTATTATGGTGGTCTGTTCTATAGAACTACATCTCCCTTTATTATGGCGGTCTGTTCAATAGAACTACATCTCCCTTTATTATGGTGGTCTGTTCTATAGAACTACATCTCCCTTTATTATGGAGGTCTGTTCTATAGAACTACATCTCCCTTCATTATGGTGGTCTGTTCAACAGAATGACGTCTCCAGAACACAGTGTCACTTTGTGTCCCGACATGTTTCCTGCTTCCCATATGTCTTTGTTCGACATCGAACCAATGCGGTTCTGTGGTGTGATTGTTCTACGTAGAACCAATGCGGTTCTGTGGTGTGATTGTTCTACGTAGAACCAATGCGGTTCTGTGGTGTGATTGTTCTACGTAGAACCAATGCGGTTCTGCGGTGTGATTGTTCTACGTAGAACCAATGCGGTTCTGTGGTGTGATTGTTCTACGTAGAACCAATGCGGTTCTGTGGTGTGATTGTTCTACGTAGAACCAATGCGGTTCTGTGGTGTGATTGTTCTACGTAGAACCAATGCGGTTCTGCGGTGTGATTGTTCTACGTAGTACCAATGTGGTTCTGTGGTGTGATTGTTCTACATCGTACCAATGTGGTTATGTGGTGTGATTGTTCTACGTAGTACCAATGTGGTTCTGTGGTGTGATTGTTCTACATCGTACCAATGTGGTTCTGTGGTGTGATTGTTCTACGTAGAACCAATGCGGTTCTGTGGTGTGATTGTTCTACGTAGAACCAATGCGGTTCTGTGGTGCGATTGTTCTACGTAGAACCAATGCGGTTCTGTGGTGCGATTGTTCTACGTAGTACCAATGCGGTTCTGTGGTGTGATTGTTCTACGTAGAACCAATGTGGTTCTGTGGTGTGATTGTTCTACATCGTACCAATGTGGTTCTGTGGTGTGATTGTTCGGGCCTCCAGATGGATGCGGTGAACCGTAGCTGTGTGGTGTCAGCCGTGTTCGGGACCAACCAGGTCCACCTGGTGGTGAAGTTCCCATCCCACTACCCCAACAACGCTGCTCCATCCTTCCAGTTCATCTCCCCTACCACCATCCCCACAGCCATGAGGACCAAGATCCAGAAGGTAACTGTGTGTGTGTGTGTGTGTCCCCTACCACCATCCCCACAGCCATGAGGACCAAGATACAGAAGGTAACTGTGTGTGTGTGTGTGTGTCCCCTACCACCATCCCCACAGCCATGAGGACCAAGATACAGAAGGTAACTGTGTGTGTGTGTGTCCCCTACCACCATCCCCACAGCCATGAGGACCAAGATACAGAAGGTAACTGTGTGTGTGTGTGTGTGTGTGTGTGTCCCCTACCACCATCCCCACAGCCATGAGGACCAAGATACAGAAGGTAACTGTGTGTGTGTGTGTCCCCTACCACCATCCCCACAGCCATGAGGACCAAGATATAGAAGGTAACTGTGTGTGTGTGTGTGTCCCCTACCACCATCCCCACAGCCATGAGGACCAAGATCCAGAAGGTAACTGTGTGTGTGTGTGTGTGTGTGTGTCCTACCACCATCCCCACAGCCAAGAGGACCAAGATCCAGAAGGTAACTGTGTGTGTGTGTGTGTGTGTGTGTGTGTGTCCCCTACCACCATCCCCACAGCCATGAGGACCAAGATCCAGAAGGTAACTGTGTGTGTGTGTGTGTGTCCCCCTACCACCATCCCCACAGCCATGAGGACCAAGATCCAGAAGGTAACTGTGTGTGTGTGTGTGTGTGTCCCCTACCACCATCCCCACAGCCATGAGGACCAAGATCCAGAAGGTAACTGTGTGTGTGTGTGTGTGTCCCCTACCACCATCCCCACAGCCATGAGGACCAAGATACAGAAGGTAACTGTGTGTGTGTGTGTGTGTGTGTGTGTCCCCTACCACCATCCCCACAGCCATGAGGACCAAGATATAGAAGGTAACTGTGTGTGTGTGTGTGTCCCCTACCACCATCCCCACAGCCATGAGGACCAAGATATAGAAGGTAACTGTGTGTGTGTGTGTGTGTCCTACCACCATCCCCACAGCCATGAGGACCAAGATCCAGAAGGTAACTGTGTGTGTGTGTGTGTGTGTCCTACCACCATCCCCACAGCCATGAGGACCAAGATCCAGAAGGTAACTGTGTGTGTGTGTGTGTGTGTCCCCTACCACCATCCCCACAGCCATGAGGACCAAGATCCAGAAGGTAACTGTGTGTGTGTGTGTGTGTGTGTGTCCTACCACCATCCCCACAGCCATGAGGACCAAGATCCAGAAGGTAACTGTGTGTGTGTGTGTGTGTGTCCCCTACCACCATCCCCACAGCCATGAGGACCAAGATCCAGAAGGTAACTGTGTGTGTGTGTGTGTGTGTCCCCTACCACCATCCCCACAGCCATGAGGACCAAGATCCAGAAGGTAACTGTGTGTGTGTGTGTGTGTGTCCCCTACCACCATCCCCACAGCCATGAGGACCAAGATATAGAAGGTAACTGTGTGTGTGTGTGTGTGTCCCCTACCACCATCCCCACAGCCATGAGGACCAAGATCCAGAAGGTAACTGTGTGTGTGTGTGTGTGTGTGTGTGTGTCCTACCACCATCCCCACAGCCATGAGGACCAAGATCCAGAAGGTAACTGTGTGTGTGTGTGTGTGTCCTACCACCATCCCCACAGCCATGAGGACCAAGATCCAGAAGGTAACTGTGTGTGTGTGTGTGTCCCCTACCACCATCCCCACAGCCATGAGGACCAAGATCCAGAAGGTAACTGTGTGTGTGTGTGTGTGTGTCCCCTACCACCATCCCCACAGCCATGAGGACCAAGATCCAGAAGGTAACTGTGTGTGTGTGTGTGTCCCCTACCACCATCCCCACAGCCATGAGGACCAAGATCCAGAAGGTAACTGTGTGTGTGTGTGTCCCCTACCACCATCCCCACAGCCATGAGGACCAAGATACAGAAGGTAACTGTGTGTGTCCCCTACCACCATCCCCACAGCCATGAGGACCAAGATACAGAAGGTAACCGTGTGTGTGACTGTATCGTGTGTGTCTGTCTCCCTCTCCTCACAGTATCTCCTCTGTGTAGATCCTGACAGACACGTCACTGCAGAAGGTCAAGAGGAATCAGAACTGTCTGGAGCCCTGTGTTAGACAGCTGGTGTCCTGTCTAGAGTCTTACATGGTGAGACGCATACATTTGAAATACTTTTTAAAATGTTTAATCCACCAATCACATTACATCAAGAACCGGTCCAACATTTCAAAGTTCTTGGACCCAATGACACTCGTGGACAATGTTCCCTCTAAGAAGAAATGCCATGTGGCACAGAGAAGTCGGAAGTTTACATACTCCTTAGCCAAATACATTTAAACTCAGTTTTTCACAATTCCTGACATTTAATCCGAGTAAAAAAGTCTTTGTTTTAGGTCAGTTAGGATCACCACTTTATTTTAAGAATGTGAAATGTCAGAATAATAGTAGAGAGAATGATTTATTTCAGCTTTTATTTCTTTACTACACCGGCTCCGACGCTCGTCTTATGTGGCAGGGCAAACTATTACAGACTATAAAGGGAAGCAGAGCCGCGCGCTGCCCAGTGACACGAGCCTACCAGACGAGCTAAATTACTTCTATGCTCGCTTCGAGGCAGGCAACAACACTGAAACATGCATGAGAGCATCAGTTGTTCCGGATGACTGTGTGATCACGCTCTCCGTAGCCGATGTGAGTAAAACCTTTAAACAGGTCAACATTCACAAGGCTGCGGGGCCAGACTGATTACCAGGACGTGTGCTCCGAGCATGTGCTGACCAACTGGCAGGTGTCTTCACTAACATTTTCAACCTCTCCCTGACTGAGTCTGTAATACCAACATGTTTCAAGCAGACCAGCATAGTCCCTGTGCCCAAGAACACAAAGGCAACCTGCCTAAATGACTACAGACCCGTAACACTCACGTCCGTAGCCATGAAGTGCTTTGAAAGGCTGGTCATGGCTCACATCAACCCCATTATCCCAGAAACCCTAGCCCACTCCAATTTGCATATAGATGACTCAATCTCTATTGCACTCCACACTGCCCTTTCCCACCTGGACAGAAGGAACACCTATGTGAGAATACAGCTCAGCGTTCAACAACACAGTACCGTCAAAGCTAAGGAACCTGGGACTAAACACATCCCTCTGCAACTGGATCCTAGACTTCCTGACGGGCCGCCTCCCAGGTGGTGAGGGTAGGCAGCAACACATCCGCCACGCTGATCCTCAACACTGGAGCTCCCCAGGGGTGCGTGCTCAGTCCCCTCCTGTACTCCCTGTTCACCCACAACTACATGGTCAGGCACGACTCCAACACCATCATTAAGTTTGCAGACGACATAACAGTGGTAGGCCTGATGACCGACAACGACGAGACAGCCTGTAAGTGTAACGGATCTCTTCGTCGTCTGACGACGAGTATGAAATATGGGACCAATGCGCAGCGTTGTAAGTGTCCATGTTAATTTATTAACTGAACACACAAAACTAAATAACGAAGTGAATGGAAGAATCGAAACAGTTCTGCAAGGTGACATACACAAAACAGAAAACAAACACCCACAAACAAGAGTGGGAAAACAGGCTACCTAAGTATGGTTCTCAATCAGAGACAACGATTGACAGCTGCCTCTGATTGGGAACCATACCAGGCCAAACACGTAGAAATACCAAACATAGAACAAACACATCAAATACCCACCCCAACTCACGCCCTGACCACCCCAACTCACGCCCTGACCATCCCAACTCACGCCCTGACCACCCCAACTCACGCCCTGACCACCCCAGCTCACGCCCTGACCACCCCAGCTCACGCCCTGACCACCCCAGCTCACGCCCTGACCACCCCAACTCACGCCCTGACCACCCCAGCTCACGCCCTGACCACCCCAACTCACGCCCCTGACCACCCCAACTCACGCCCTGACCTACCCCAGCTCACGCCCTGACCTACCCCAGCTCACGCCCTGACCACCCCAACTCACGCCCTGCCCACCCCAGCTCACGCCCTGCCCACCCCAACTCACGCCCTGCCCACCCCAACTCACGCCCTGCCCACCCCAACTCACGCCCTGCCCACCCCAACTCACGCCCTGACCACCCCAACTCACGCCCTGACCACCCCAACTCACGCCCTGCCCACCCCAGCTCACGCCCTGCCCACCCCAACTCACGCCCTGCCCACCCCAACTCACGCCCTGACCACCCCAGCTCACGCCCTGACCACCCCAACTCACGCCCTGACCTACCTAAAATAGAAACATACAAAAGGAACTAAGGATACGAGGGGCTGTCCCAGCAGGATACGAGGGGCTGTCCCAGCAGGATACGAGGGGCTGTCCTAGCGGTATACGAGGGGCTGTCTCAGTAGGATACAAGGGGCTGATACGAGGGGCTGTCCCAGTAGGATACAAGGGGCTGATACGAGGGGCTGTCCCAGTAGGATACAAGGGGCTGATACGAGGGGCTGTCCCAGCGTGACACAAGGGGCTGTTCCAGCAGGATACAAGGGGCTGTCCCAGTAGGATACAAGGGGCCGACACGAGGGGCTGTCCCAGTGGGATACGAGGGGCTGTTCCAGCAGGATACGAGGGGCTGTCCCATAACAGTATGTATTCTCTGTTCTCGCTCCATAGACCCAGGAGGATGGTAGTGCTGCCAACCCGTACGTCCTGTCTAACCCCGTGACCCCTGCTCTGCCAGCCTTCCCCCGGGTCACCAACACCTACGGCTCCTACCAGGATGCCAACATCCCCTTCCCTCGTACCTCCGGGGCTCGCTTCTGTGGCACCGGCTGCTTGGTGTACTTCACAAGACCCATCACTATGCATCGCTCGGTACCACCCACTGAACCCACACCCAGGTACATTTTATACTGCTGCACTCATTAACCTGTTATCTGTGTGTCCCCAGGTCCCTGTCTCCGTACCACAGTGGGGTCCTTGTTAACCATCCTCTGTGTGTCCCCCAGGTCCCTGTCGGCCCTGTCTGCGTACCACAGTGGGGTCCTTGTTAACCTGCCTCTGTGTGTCCCCAGGTCCCTGTCTCCGTACCACAGTGGGGTCCTTGTTAACCTGCCTCTGTGTGTCCCCAGGTCCCTGTCTCCGTACCACAATGGGGTCCTTGTTAACCTGCCTCTGTGGGTCCCTGTCGGTCCTGTCTCCGTACCACAGTGGGGTCCTTGTTAACCTGCCTCTGTGGGTCCCCAGGTCCCTGTCGGCCCTGTCTGCGTACCACAGTGGGGTCCTTGTTAACCTGCCTCTGTGGGTCCCCAGGTCCCTGTCGGCCCTGTCTCCTTACCACAGTGGGGTCCTTGTTAACCTGTCTCTGTGTGTCCCCCAGGTCCCTGTCGGCCCTGTCTGCGTACCACAGTGGGGTCCTGACTCCTATGAAGATGCGTAGTGAGTCTCAGAGCTCTCTGAGGCTGTACAGTGGCAGCCCCACCCACACGGACAAGGACCATGTCTCCATATCATCATTCTACTACAAAGAACGGGTGAGACACACACTGGGGAGCGAAGGACACACACAACACACACTGGGGAGCGAAGGACACACACAACACACACTGGGGAGTGTAGGACACACACAACACACACTGGGGAGCGAAGGACACACACAACACACACTGGGGAGCGAAGGACACACACAACACACACTGGGGAGCGAAGGACACACACAACACACACTGGGGAGCGTAGGACACACACTGGGGAGCGTAGGACACACACTGGGGAGCGTAGGACACACACTGGGGAGCGTAGGACACACACTGGGGAGCGTAGGACACACACTGGGGAGCGTAGGACACACACTGGGGAGCGTAGGACACACACTGGGGAGCGTAGGACACAACACATACTGGGGAGCGTAGGACACAACACATGCTGGGAGCGTAGGACACACACTGGGGAGCGTAGGACACACACAACACACACTGGGGAGCGTAGGACACACTGGGGAGCGTAGGACACACACTGGGGAGGGTAGGACACACACAACACACACTGGGGAGCTTGGAACACACACTGGGGAGCGAAGGACACACAACACACACTGGGGAGCATAGGACACACACTGGGGAGCGTAGGACACACACTGGGCAGCGAAGGACACACACTGGGGAGCGTAGGACACACACAACACACGCTGGGGAGCGTAGGACACACACTGGGGAGCGTAGGACACGCACTGGGGAGCGTAGGACACGCACTGGGGAGCGTAGGACACGCACTGGGGAGCGTAGGACACGCACTGGGGAGCGTAGGACACGCACTGGGGAGCGTAGGACACGCACTGGGGAGCGTAGGACACGCAACACGCACCACGCACTGGGGAGCGTAGGACACGCACTGGGGAGCGTAGGACACACACAACACGGACTGGGGAGCGTAGGACACACACAACACGGACTGGGGAGCGTAGGACACACACAACACGGACTGGGGAGCGTAGGACACACACAACACGGACTGGGGAGCGTAGGACACACACAACACACACTGGGGAGCGTAGGACACGCGCTGGGGAGCGTAGGACACGCGCTGGGGAGCGTAGGACACGCGCTGGGGAGCAGTTCCTGCCAAGGCAGCAGCTACTCTTCCTGGGGTTTATTATGGATCCCCATTAGTTCCTGCCAAGGCAGCAGCTACTCTTCCTGGGGTTTATTATGGATCCGCATTAGTTCCTGCCAAGGCAGCAGCTACTCTTCCTGGGGTTTATTATGGATCCCCATTAGTTCCTGTCAAGGCAGCAGCTACTCTTCCTGGGGTTTATTATGGATCCCCATTAGTTCCTGTCAAGGCAGCAGCTACTCTTCCTGGGGTTTATTATGGATCCCCATTAGTTCCTGTCAAGGCAGCAGCTACTCTTCCTGGGGTTTATTATGGATCCCCATTAGTTCCTGCCGAGGCAGCAGCTACTCTTCCTGGGGTTTATTATGGATCCCCATTAGTTCCTGTCGAGGCAGCAGCTACTCTTCCTGGGGTTTATTATGGATCCCCATTAGTTCCTGCCGAGGCAGCAGCTACTCTTCCTGGGGTTTATTATGGATACCCATTAGTTCCTGCCGAGGCAGCAGCTACTCTTCCTGGGGTTTATTATGGATCCCCATTAGTTCCTGCCGAGGCAGCAGCTACTCTTCCTGGGGTTTATTATGGATTCCCATTAGTTCCTGCCGAGGCAGCAGCTACTCTTCCTGGGGTTTATTATGTATCCCCATTAGTTCCTGCCGAGGCAGCAGCTACTCTTCCTGGGGTTTATTATGGATCCCCATTAGTTCCTGCCGAGGCAGCAGCTACTCTTCCTGGGGTTTATTATGGATCCCCATTAGTTCCTGCCGAGGCAGCAGCTACTCTTCCTGGGGTTTATTATGGATCCCCATTAGTTCCTGCCGAGGCAGCAGCTACTCTTCCTGGGGTTTATTATGGATCCCCATTAGTTCCTGCCGAGGCAGCAGCTACTCTTCCTGGGGTTTATTATGTATCCCCATTAGTTCCTGCCGAGGCAGCAACTACTCTTCCTGGGGTTTATTATGGATCCCCATTAGTTCCTGTCAAGGCAGCAGCTACTCTTCCTGGGGTTTATTATGGATCCCCATTAGTTCCTGTCAAGGCAGCAGCTACTCTTCCTGGGGTTTATTATGAATCTCCATTAGTTCCTGCCGAGGCAGCAGCTACTCTTCCTGGGGTTTATTATGGATCTCCATTAGTTCCTGTCAAGGCAGCAGCTACTCTTCCTGGGGTTTATTATGGATCCCCATTAGTTCCTGCCAAGGCAGCAGCTACTCTTCCTGGGGTTTATTATGGATCCCCATTAGTTCCTGCCGAGGCAGCAGCTACTCTTCCTGGGGTTTATTATGGATCCCCATTAGTTCCTGTCAAGGCAGCAGCTACTCTTCCTGGGGTTTATTATGGATCCCCATTAGTTCCTGCCGAGGCAGCAGCTACTCTTCCTGGGGTTTATTATGGATCCCCATTAGTTCCTGCCAAGGCAGCAGCTACTCTTCCTGGGGTTTATTATGGATCCCCATTAGTTCCTGCCGAGGCAGCAGTTACTCTTCCTGGGGTTTATTATGGATCCCCATTAGTTCCTGCCGAGGCAGCAGCTACTCTTCCTGGGGTTTATTATGGATCCCCATTAGTTCCTGCCGAGGCAGCAGCTACTCTTCCTGGGGTTTATTATGGATCCCCATTAGTTCCTGCCGAGGCAGCAGCTACTCTTCCTGGGGTTTATTATGGATCCCCATTAGTTCCTGCCGAGGCAGCAGCTACTCTTCCTGGGGTTTATTATGGATCCCCATTAGTTCCTGCCGAGGCAGCAGCTACTCTTCCTGGGGTTTATTATGTATCCCCATTAGTTCCTGCCGAGGCAGCAGCTACTCTTCCTGGGGTTTATTATGGATCCCCATTAGTTCCTGCCAAGGCAGCAGCTACTCTTCCTGGGGTTTATTATGGATCCCCATTAGTTCCTGCCGAGGCAGCAGCTACTCTTTCTGGGGTTTATTATGGATCCCCATTAGTTCCTGCCAAGGCAGCAGCTACTCTTCCTGGGGTTTATTATGTATCCCCATTAATTCCTGCCGAGGCAGCAGCTACTCTTCCTGGGGTCCAAACATATTAAGGCACTTACATTACATATAAAACAGTACATCATATAACATTATTACACCACTACATATCTACAATACTAAATGTTTAATACCACCATATCTCTGAAACTCACTTAGATAATACCTTTGATACAGTGGTGGCAATACATGGTTATAACATCTACAGAAAAGACAGAAATGCCAGTGGTGGAGGTGTTGCTGTTTATATTCAGAACCACATTCCTGTAAAGCTTAGAGACGATCTCATACTGTTGAAGTAATATGGCTACAGGGTTCATCTGCCTCACCTAAAGCCCATTCTGGTGGGAAGCTGCTATAGACCACCAAGTGTTAACAGTCAGTATCTGGATAATATGTGTGAAATGGTTGATAATGTATATGATACCTACAGGGAGGTATATTTTCTGGGGGATTTAAATATTGACCTACATTCATCAGGCTGCCCACTCAAGAGAAAGCTTCAAACAGTAACTAGTGCCTGCAACCTGGTTCAGGTTATCAGTCAACCTACCAGGGTAGTTACAAACAGCACAGGAATGACATCATCAATATGTATTGATCACATCTTTACTAATGCTGCAGAAATTGGCTTTAAAGTAGTATCCAGATCCATAGGATGTAGTGATCACTATATAGTAGCCATGTCTAGGAAAACCACAGTTCCAAAGGCTGGGCCTAATATAGTGTATAAGAGGTCAGGATGGGCCTAATATAGTGTATAAGAGGTCAGGCTGGGCCTAATATAGGGTTCAAAAGGTCATACAATAAGTTCTGTAGTGATTCCTATGTTGATGATGTAAAGATTATTTGCTGGTCTGTGGTGTGTAATGAGGAGCAACCAGACGCTGCTGGTCTGTGGTGTGTAATGAGGAGCAACCAGACGCTGCTGGTCTGTGGTCTGTAATGAGGAGCAACCAGACGCTGCTGGTCTGTGGTGTGTAATGAGGAGCAACCAGACGCTGCTGGTCTGTGGTGTGTAATGAGGAGCAACCAGACGCTGCTGGTCTTTGGTGTGTAATGAGGAGCAACCAGACGCTGCTGGTCTGTGGTGTGTAATGAGGAGCAACCAGACGCTGCTGGTCTGTGGTGTGTAATGAGGAGCAACCAGACGCTGCTGGTCTGTGGTGTGTAATGAGGAGCAACCAGACGCTGCTGGTCTGTGGTGTGTAATGAGGAGCAACCAGACGCTGCTGGTCTGTGGTGTGTAATGAGGAGCAACCAGACGCTGCTGGTCTGTGGTGTGTAATGAGGAGCAACCAGACGCTGCTGGTCTGTGGTCTGTAATGAGGAGCAACCAGACGCTGCTGGTCTGTGGTGTGTAATGAGGAGCAACCAGACGCTGCTGGTCTGTGGTGTGTAATGAGGAGCAACCAGACGCTGCTGGTCTGTGGTGTGTAATGAGGAGCAACCAGACGCTGCTGGTCTGTGGTGTGTAATGAGGAGCAACCAGACGCTCCTGGTCTGTGGTGTGTAATGAGGAGCAACCAGACGCTGCTGGTCTGTGGTGTGTAATGAGGAGCAACCAGACGCTCCTGGTCTGTGGTGTGTAATGAGGAGCAACCAGATGCTCCTGGTCTGTGGTGTGTAATGAGGAGCAACCAGACGCTGCACTTGACACATTTATGAAATTGCTTATTCCAGTTACTAATAAGCACCCATTAAGAAAATGACTGTAAAAACTGTTAAATCCCCTTAGATTGATGAAGAATTGAAAAATGGTTGAGAGGGAAGAGGCAAAAGGCAAATTAGTCTGGCAGCAGATGGTTGAGAGGGAAGAGGCAAAAGGCAAATTAGTCTGGCAGCAGATGGTTGAGAGGGAAGATGCAAAAGGCAAATTAGTCTGGCAGCAGATGGTTGAGAGGGAAGAGGCAAAAGGCAAATTAGTCTGGCAGCAGATGGTTGAGAGGGAAGATGCAAAAGGCAAATTAGTCTGGCAGCAGATGGTTGAGAGGGAAGAGGCAAAAGGCAAATTAGTCTGGCAGCAGATGGTTGAGAGGGAAGAGGCAAAAGGCAAATTAGTCTGGCAGCAGATGGTTGAGAGGGAAGATGCAAAAGGCAAATTAGTCTGGCAGCAGATGGTTGAGAGGGAAGAGGCAAAAGGCAAATTAGTCTGGCAGCAGATGGTTGAGAGGGAAGAGGCAAAAGGCAAATTAGTCTGGCAGCAGATGGTTGAGAGGGAAGAGGCAAAAGGCAAATTAGTCTGGCAGCAGATGGTTGAGAGGGAAGAGGCAAAAGGCAAATTAGTCTGGCAGCAGATGGTTGAGAGGGAAGAGGCAAAAGGCAAATTAGTCTGGCAGCAGATGGTTGAGAGGGAAGATGCAAAAGGCAAATTAGTCTGGCAGCAGATGGTTGAGAGGGAAGATGCAAAAGGCAAATTAGTCTGGCAGCAGATGGTTGAGAGGGAAGAGGCAAAAGGCAAATTAGTCTGGCAGCAGATGTGACGAATCTAAATAAAAAGGAGAAACTTCTGAAATAAAGATAAATGAAATAAACAATGATAGTAAACAGCTTTGAAGCACCTTGAATTACATTTTGAGAGATAAAAGCCAACTCTGCTCCATCATTCATTGAATCAGATGGCTCATTCATCACAAAACCCACTGAAATTGCCAACTACTTTAATGACTTTTTAATTTGCGAGATAAGCAAACTTCGGGATGACATGCCAGCAACAAACGCTGACACTACACATTCAGGTATATCGGACCAGATTATGAAAGACTAGAATTGTACTTGTGAATTCTGTAAAGTCAGTGTGGAAGAGGTGAAAACAAATATTGTTGTCTATCAACAATGACAAGCCACCAGGGTCTGACAATCTGAATGGAAAATATATACTGAGGATAATTGCAGACAATATTGCCACTCCTATTTGGCAGATTCTAGTAGGCTTAAATTTAAGATGTGGCAATATTGTCCGCTATTCTCCTCAGGCCTGGAGGGAAGCTAAAGTCATTCCACTACCCAAGAATAGTAAAGCCCCTTTTACTGGCTCAAATAGCCGACCAATCAGCCTGTTACCAACCCTTAGTATAATACTGGAAATACAATGCTATTTCACAGTAAACAAATTGACAACAGACTTTCAGCACGCTTATAGAGAACGACATTCAACAAGCAAATTACTGATGATTGGTTGAGAGAAATTGTGGGGGCTGTTTTGTTAGATTTCAGTGTGGCTTTTGACATAATCGATCATAGTCTGCTGGACTATGATCGATAATGGAATTCCCCAGGGTAGCTGTTTAGGCCCCTTGCTTTTTTCAATCTTTCTAATGACATACCACTGCCTTAACAACCCTATCAATGAGGCAGTCTCAACAGTGAAGAGGAGACTCCGGGATGCTGGCCTTCTAGGCAGAGTTCCTCTGTCCAGTCTCAACGTCAACAGTGAAGAGGCGACTCTGGGATGCTGGCCTTCTAGGCAGAGTTCCTCTGTCCAGTCTCAATGTCAACAGAGAAGAGGTGACTCTGGGATGCTGGCCTTCAAGGCAGAGTTCCTCTGTCCAGTGTCTATGTTCTTTTGCCCATCTTAAACTTTTCTTTTTATTGGCCTGTCTGAGATATGGCTAACCCTAACCCCCCCTAACCCTAACCCCTAACCCTAACCCTACATTTTGTGCTGTTCTGTGAAGGGAGTAGACTGATGAGTTTCAAAAGAAAGTTATTTGTTTCTGGCCATGTTGAGCGTGTAATCGAACCCACAAATGCTGATGCTCCAGATACTCAACTAGTCTAAAAGTAATTCATTATAGCTATAAACTATAACTAGAAACTACCTAGGTAATTAATTATACTGTAGCTATAACTAGTAACTACCTAGGTCATTCATTATACTGTAGCTATAACTAGTAACTACCTAGGTCATTCATTATACTGTAGCTATAACTAGTAACTACTAGGTCATTCATTATACTGTAGCTATAACTAGTAACTACCTAGGTCCTTCATTCCCATTCTGTTGTGGTTGATGTGTTTACCTTGTGGGTTGTTTTGTGTTTACCTTCATGGTTGTTTTGTGTCCCTCCTCTCCCTTCCCTCCTCTCCCTCTCCTCTCCTCTCCCTCCTCTCCTCTCCCTTCCCTCCTCTCCCTTCCCTTCTCTCCTCTCCTCTCCCTTCCCTCCTCTCCCTTCTCTCCTCTCCCTCTCCTCTCCTCTCCCTTCTCTCCTCTCCCTTCTCTCCTCTCCTCTCCCTTCTCTCCTCTCCTCTCCCTTCCCTCCTCTCCTCTCCCTTCTCTCCTCTCCCTTCCCTCCTCTCCTCTCCCTGCACTCCTCTCCTCTCCCTTCCCTCCTCTCCTCTCCCTTCCCTCCTCTCCTCTCCCTTCCCTCCTCTCCTCTCCCTTCCCTCCTCTCCTCTCCCTTCCCTCCTCTCCTCTCCCTCCTCTCCTCTCCCTCCTCTCCCTTCCCTCCTCTCCTCTCCCTTCCCTCCTCTCCCTTCCCTCCTCTCCTCTCCTCTCCTCTCCTCTCCTCTCCTCTCCCTTCCCTCCTCTCCTCTCCCTTCCCTGTGTGTTGGCTGTCCCGCTGACTGGCATGCCTCCCCTGGCCCGCCCCCTCCCATCTCTGTGCTGTGGTTGGTCCACTCTATCTCCACCAATCAGAAGCCTCCTCAGTCTGGCCTTCGCCGCTGGTCCATTCATGACTGCCCGGTATTTGGTTCTCACGCCCTCCTTCCGTCCATCCCTCTATCCGCCTCTCTCTCCGCCTCTCCTCTTGGGCTTTCTTCAGGGTCTCTCCTGTCTCTCTCTGTGTCTCTCTCTCCGCCTCTCCTCTTGGGCTTTCTTCAGGGTCTCTCCTGTCTCTCTCTGTGTCTCTCTCTCCGCCTCTCCTCTTGGGCTTTCTTCAGGGTCTCTCCTGTCTCTCTCTCTGTCTCTCTCTCTGCCTCTCCTCTTGGGCTTTCTTCAGTGTCTCTCCTGTCTCTCTCTGTGTCTCTCTCTCCGCCTCTCCTCTTGGGCTTTCTTCAGGGTCTCTGCTGTCTCTCTCTGTGTCTCTCTCTCCGCCTCTCCTCTTGGGCTTTCTTCAGGGTCTCTCCTGTCTCTCTCTGTGTCTCTCTCTCTGCCTCTCCTCTTGGGCTTTCTTCAGGGTCTCTCCTGTCTCTCTCTGTGTCTCTCTCTCTCTCTCTGCCTCTCCTCTTGGGCTTTCTTCAGTGTCTCTCCTGTCTCTCTCTGTGTCTCTCTCTCTGCCTCTCTCCTCTTGGGCTTTCTTCAGGGTCTCTCCTGTCTCTCTCTCCGCCTCTCTCCTCTTGGGCTTTCTTCAGGGTCTCTCCTGTCTCTCTCTGTGTCTCTCTCTCCGCCTCTCCTCTTGGGCTTTCTTCAGGGTCTCTCCTGTCTCTCTCTGTGTCTCTCTCTCTGCCTCTCTCCTCTTGGGCTTTCTTCAGGGTCTCTCCTGTCTCTCTCTGTGTCTCTCTCTCCGCCTCTCCTCTTGGGCTTTCTTCAGGGTCTCTCCTGTCTCTCTCTGTGTCTCTCTCTCCGCCTCTCTCCTCTTGGGCTTTCTTCAGGATCTCTGCTGTCTCTCTCTGTGTCTCTCTCTCCGCCTCTCTCCTCTTGGGCTTTTTTCAGGGTCTCTCCTGTCTCTCTGTTCTCCTCTCTGGACCCTGCATGATGTCACTAAGTCACTATAACCTGTATGGATAACCATGTTTTATCATGACTCAACCTCTCTCTCTGTCGTTGTTTTTCTCTCTCTCTCTCTCTCCTCTCTTTTCTCTCTCTCGCTCTCTCTCTCCTCTCTTTTCTCTCTCTCCTCTCTCTCTCTGTCTCTCTCTCTCTCTTCAATGATGGCAAAGTCTGTTACTTACAAATTCTTAACACTTGAGGTAAGGTTGTGTGATTGCTGGCAACAACATCAACAAATGTTCAAATTCCTCTTGTTCAAATTCCTCAGTAACTGACATCAATAATTGTTGACCATTTCAGAAACGTAAAAGACATTAGTCAACATGAGAGATGAGTTCAACCTCCCAGTAATGTAGCTTTAGGCCTGTTGGCCTCTCACAAATTCTCACCACAATGCCTTCCAGACCTGGGGAGAAGGTCTAGAGTCTACACCAGACCTGGGGAGGAGGTCTAGAGTCTACACCAGACCTGGGGAGGAGGTCTAGAGTCTATACCAGACCTGGGGAGGTCTAGAGTCTATACCAGACCTGGGGAGGTCTAGAGTCTATACCAGACCTGGGGAGGTCTAGAGTCTATACCAGACCTGGGGAGAAGGTCTAGAGTCTATACCAGACCTGGGGAGAAGGTCTAGAGTCTATACCAGACCTGGGGAGAAGGTCTAGAGTCTATACCAGACCTGGGGAGAAGGTCTAGAGTCTATACCAGACCTGGGGAGAAGGTCTAGAGTCTATACCAGACCTGGGGAGAAGGTCTAGAGTCTATACCAGACCTGGGGAGAAGGTCTAGAGTCTATACCAGACCTGGGGAGGAGGTCTAGAATCTACAGCAGACCTGGGGAGAAGGTCTAGAGTCTACAGCAGACCTGGGGAGGAGTTCTAGAGTCTACACCAGACCTGGGGAGGTCTAGTGTCTACAGCAGACCTGGGGAGGAGGTCTAGAGTCTATACCAGACCTGGGGAGGAGGTCTAGAGTCTATACCAGACCTGGGGAGGAGGTCTAGAGTCTACACCAGACCTGGGGAGGAGGTCTAGAGTCTATACCAGACCTGGGGAGGAGGTCTAGAGTCTATACCAGACCTGGGGAGGAGGTCTAGAGTCTATACCAGACCTGGGGAGGAGGTCTAGAGTCTATACCAGACCTGGGGAGGAGGTATAGTGTCTACAGCAGACCTGGGGAGGAGGTCTAGAGTCTATACCAGACCTGGGGAGGAGGTCTAGAGTCTATACCAGACATGGGGAGGAGGTCTAGAGTCTATACCAGACCTGGGGAGGAGGTCTAGAGTCTATACCAGACCTGGGGAGGAGGTCTAGAGTCTATACCAGACCTGGGGAGGAGGTCTAGTGTCTATAGCAGACCTGGGGAGGAGGTCTAGAGTCTATACCAGACCTGGGGAGGTCTAGAGTCTATACCAGACCTGGGGAGGTCTAGAGTCTATACCAGACCTGGGGAGGTCTAGAGTCTATACCAGACCTGGGGAGGTCTAAGTCTATACCAGACCTGGGGAGGAGGTCTAGAGTCTATACCAGACCTGGGGAGGAGGTCTAGTGTCTATACCAGACCTGGGGAGAAGGTCTAGAGTCTATACCAGACCTGGGGAGGAGGTCTAGAGTCTATACCAGACCTGGGGAGGAGGTCTAGAGTCTATACCAGACCTGGGGAGGAGGTCTAGAGTCTATACCAGACCTGGGGAGAAGGTCTAGAGTCTATACCAGACCTGGGGAGGAGGTCTAGAGTCTATACCAGACCTGGGGAGGAGGTCTAGAGTCTATACCAGACCTGGGGAGGAGGTCTAGAGTCTATACCAGACCTGGGGAGGAGGTCTAGAGTCTATACCAGACCTGGGGAGGAGGTCTAGAGTCTATACCAGACCTGGGGAGGAGGTCTAGAGTCTATACCAGACCTGGGGAGGAGGTCTAGAGTCTATACCAGACCTGGGTTCAGATCCTATTTTAAATCTTTCAAATACTTTCAGCGTTTGCTCTAGACTGTCTGGAGTGCCAGGTGGGCGTGGTTTACCATTTTGGGACTAATCTATTGGTCCATTTAGCCAGGCTCGCTTAATCACCCACAGATAAAGTACATTCAATTATTTTCAGTACTGTTTGAACCCAGGTCTGGACCACTGCAACACCAGGGTGTCTATAGACCTGATCTATGGTCAGTTCTGTCTGGTCTCACTACAACACCAGGGTGTCTATAGCCCTGATCTATGGTCAGTTCTGTCTGGTCTCACTACAACACCAGGGTGTCTATAGCCCTGATCTATGGTCAGTTCTGTCTGGTCTCACTACAACACCAGGGTGTCTATAGCCCTGATCTATGGTCAGTTCTGTCTGGTCTCACTACAACACCAGGGTGTCTATAGCCCTGATCTATGGTCAGTTCTGTCTGGTCTCACTACAACACCAGGGTGTCTATAGCCTGATCTAGGGTCAGTTCTGTCTGGTCTCACTACAACACCAGGGTGTCTAGCCCTGATCTATGGTCAATTCTGTCTGGTCTCAATACAACACCAGGGTGTCTAGCCCTGATCTGTGGTCAGTTCTGTCTGGTCTCACTACAACACCAGGGTGTTTAGCCCTGATCTATGGTCAATTCTGTCTGGTCTCACTACAACACCAGGGTGCCTATAGCCCTGATCTATGGTCAGTTCTGTCTGGTCTCACTACAACACCAGGGTGTCTATAGCTCTGAAATATGGTCAGTTCTGTCTGGTCTCACTACAACACCAGGGTGTCTATAGCCCTGATCTATGGTCAGTTCTGTCTGGTCTCACTACAACACCAGGGTGTCTATAGCCCTGATCTATGGTCAGTTCTGTCTGGTCTCACTACAACACCAGGGTGTCTATAGCCCTGATCTATGGTCAGTTCTGTCTGGTCTCACTACAATACCAGGGTGTCTATAGCCCTGATCTATGGTCAGTTCTGTCTGGTCTCACTACAATACCAGGGTGTCTATAGCCTGATCTATGGTCAGTTCTGTCTGGTCTCACTACAACACCAGGGTGTCTAGCCCTGATCTATGGTCAATTCTGTCTGGTCTCAATACAACACCAGGGTGTCTAGCCCTGATCTATGGTCAGTTCTGTCTGGTCTCACTACAACACCAGGGTGTCTATAGACCTGATCTATGGTCAGTTCTTTCTGGTCTCACTACAACACCAGGGTGTCTAGCCCTGATCTATGGTCAATTCTGTCTGGTCTCACTACAACACCAGGGTGCCTATAGCCCTGATCTATGGTCAGTTCTGTCTGGTCTCACTACAACACCAGGGTGTCTATAGCTCTGAAATATGGTCAGTTCTGTCTGGTCTCACTACAACACCAGGGTGTCTATAGCCCTGATCTATGGTCAGTTCTGTCTGGTCTCACTACAACACCAGGGTGTCTATAGCCCTGATCTGTGGTCAGTTCTGTCTGGTCTCACTACAACACCAGGGTGTCTATAGCCCTAATCTATGGTCAGTTCTGTCTGGTCTCACTACAACACCAGGGTGTCTATAGCCCTGATCTGTGGTCAGTTCTGTCTGGTCTCACTACAACACCAGGGTGTCTATAGCTCTGAAATATGGTCAGTTCTGTCTGGTCTCACTACAACACCAGGGTGTCTATAGCCCTGATCTGTGGTCAGTTCTGTCTGGTCTCACTACAACACCAGGGTGTCTATAGCTCTGAAATATGGTCAGTTCTGTCTGGTCTCACTACAACACCAGGGTGTCTAGCCCTGATCTATGGTCAGTTCTGTGATGTTGGTGTCTTTTTCTGTCTGTCAGAAGTCTCGTCGGTTCAAGACGAAGCGCGAGGGAGCCGACTACGGTAACAGACCCGTAAAGCTGGCAGGGAAAGTCATCATCCAGGAGATCTCCTGTCTGCTGCCTGTTCACAAAGCCCTGGGGGAGACATACATGTGAGTTCATCACCCTGGGGGAGACATACATGTGAGTTCATCACCCTGGGGGAGACATACATGTGAGTTCATCACCCTGGGGGAGACATACATGTGAGTTCATCACCCTGGGGGAGACATACATGTGAGTTCATCACCCTGGGGGAGACATACATGTGAGTTCATCACCCTGGGGGAGACATACATGTGAGTTCATCACCCTGGGGGAGACATACATGTGAGTTCATCACCCTGGGGGAGACATACATGTGAGTTCATCACCCTGGGGGAGACATACATGTGAGTTCATCACCCTGGGGGAGACATACATGTGAGTTCATCACCCTGGGGGAGACATACATGCGAGTTCATCACCCTGGGGGAGACATACATGCGAGTTCATCACCCTGGGGGAGACATACATGCGAGTTCATCACCCTGGGGGAGACATACATGCGAGTTCATCACCCTGGGGGAGACATACATGCGAGTTCATCACCCTGGGGGAGACATACATGCGAGTTCATCACCCTGGGGGAGACATACATGTGAGTTCATCACCCTGGGGGAGACATACATGCTATTCCATCACCCTGGGGGAGACATACATGTGAGTTCATCACCCTGGGGGAGACATACACGTACATGTACCTGGCTCAAGACATCTTAATATTATAATATAATGCTGTACCCAACATGTTGAAACATCTGTAATGAGCTGTCTGTTTGTCCCTCAACATGTTGAAACATCTGTAATGTGCTGTCTGTTTGTCCCTCAACATTTTGAAACATCTGTAATGTGCTGTCTGTTTGTCCCTCAACATGTTGAAACATCTGTAATGTGCTGTCTGTTTGTCCCTCAACATTTTGAAACATCTGTAATGTGCTGTCTGTTTGTCCCTCAACATGTTGAAACATCTGTAATGTGCTGTCTGTTTGTCCCTCAACATGTTGAAACATCTGTAATGTGCTGTCTGTTTGTCCCTCAACATGTTGAAACATCTGTAATGTGCTGTCTGTTTGTCCCTCAACATGTTGAAACATCTGTAATGAGCTGTCTGTCCCTCAACATGTTGAAACATCTGTAATGAGCTGTCTGTTTGTCCCTCAACATGTTGAAACATCTGTAATGTGCTGTCTGTTTGTCCCTCAACATGTTGAAACATCTGTAATGAGCTGTCTGTCCCTCAACATGTTGAAACATCTGTAATGAGCTGTCTGTCCCTCAACATGTTGAAACATCTGTAATGAGCTGTCTGTCCCTCAACATGTTGAAACATCTGTAATGAGCTGTCTGTCCCCTCAACATGTTGAAACATCTGTAATGTCTGTTTGTCCCTCAACATGTTGAAACATCTGTAATGTCTGTTTGTCCCTCAACATGTTGAAACATCTGTAATGTCTGTTTGTCCCTCAACATGTTGAAACATCTGTAATGAGCTGTCTGTCCCTCAACATGTTGAAACATCTGTAATGTCTGTTTGTCCCTCAACATGTTGAAACATCTGTAATGAGCTGTCTGTCCCTCAACATGTTGAAACATCTGTAATGTCTGTCTGTCCCTCAACATGTTGAAACATCTGTAATGTCTGTTTGTCCCTCTGCAGTCTGAATGTGAACGACATACAGGACACGTGTCAGAAGAATGCAGCAGCAGCTCTGGTGGTGGGACGCAGAGACGTGGCTAAGGTAGGACTGATCAGAGGCGTGGCTAAGGTAGGACTGATCAGAGGCGTGGCTAAGGTAGGACTGATCAGAGGCGTGGCTAAGGTAGGACTGATCAGAGGCGTGGCTAAGGTAGGACTGATCAGAGGCGTGGCTAAGGTAGGACTGATCAGAGGCGTGGCTAAGGTAGGACTGATCAGAGGCGTGGCTAAGGTAGGACTGATCAGAGGCGTGGCTAAGGTAGGACTGATCAGAGGCGTGGCTAAAGGTAGGACTGATCAGAGGCGTGGCTAAGGTAGGACTGATCAGAGGCGTGGCTAAGGTAGGACTGATCAGAGGCGTGGCTAAGGTAGGACTGATCAGAGGCGTGGCTAAGGTAGGACTGATCAGAGGCGTGGCTAAGGTAGGACTGATCAGAGGCGTGGCTAAGGTAGGACTGATCAGAGGCGTGGCTAAGGTAGGACTGATCAGAGGCGTGGCTAAGGTAGGACTGATCAGAGGCGTGGCTAAGGTAGGACTGATCAGAGGCGTGGCTAAGGTAGGACTGATCAGAGGCGTGGCTAAGGTAGGACTGATCAGAGGCGTGGCTAAGGTAGGACTGATCAGAGCGTGGCTAAGGTAGGACTGATCAGAGGCGTGGCTAAGGTAGGACTGATCAGAGGCGTGGCTAAGGTAGGACTGATCAGAGGCGTGGCTAAGGTAGGACTGATCAGAGGCGTGGCTAAGGTAGGACTGATCAGAGGCGTGGCTAAGGTAGGACTGATCAGAGGCGTGGCTAAGGTAGGACTGATCAGAGGCGTGGCTAAGGTAGGACTGATCAGAGGCGTGGCTAAGGTAGGACTGATCAGAGGCGTGGCTAAGGTAGGACTGATCAGAGGCGTGGCTAAGGTAGGACTGATCAGAGGCGTGGCTAAGGTAGGACTGATCAGAGGCGTGGCTAAGGTAGGACTGATCAGAGGCGTGGCTAAGGTAGGACTGATCAGAGGCGTGGCTAAGGTAGGACTGATCAGAGGCGTGGCTAAGGTAGGACTGATCAGAGGCGTGGCTAAGGTAGGACTGATCAGAGGCGTGGCTAAGGTAGGACTGATCAGAGGCGTGGCTAAGGTAGGACTGATCAGAGGCGTGGCTAAGGTAGGACTGATCAGAGGCGTGGCTAAGGTAGGACTGATCAGAGGCGTGGCTAAGGTAGGACTGATCAGAGGCGTGGCTAAGGTAGGACTGATCAGAGGCGTGGCTAAGGTAGGACTGATCAGAGGCGTGGCTAAGGTAGGACTGATCAGAGGCGTGGCTAAGGTAGGACTGATCAGAGGCGTGGCTAAGGTAGGACTGATCAGAGGCGTGGCTAAGGTAGGACTGATCAGAGGCGTGGCTAAGGTAGGACTGATCAGAGGCGTGGCTAAGGTAGGACTGATCAGAGGCGTGGCTAAGGTAGGACTGATCAGAGGCGTGGCTAAGGTAGGACTGATCAGAGGCGTGGCTAAGGTAGGACTGATCAGAGGCGTGGCTAAGGTAGGACTGATCAGAGGCGTGGCTAAGGTAGGACTGATCAGAGGCGTGGCTAAGGTAGGACTGATCAGAGGCGTGGCTAAGGTAGGACTGATCAGAGGCGTGGCTAAGGTAGGACTGATCAGAGGCGTGGCTAAGGTAGGACTGATCAGAGGCGTGGCTAAGGTAGGACTGATCAGAGGCGTGGCTAAGGTAGGACTGATCAGAGGCGTGGCTAAGGTAGGACTGATCAGAGGCGTGGCTAAGGTAGGACTGATCAGAGGCGTGGCTAAGGTAGGACTGATCAGAGAGGTTATTAACTCTGTGTACTGTAGGACCCTGTGTTAACTCTGTGTACTGTAGGGCCCTGTGTTAACTCTGTGTACTGTAGGACCCTGTATTAACTCTGTGTACTGTAGGTGTGGGCCCTGTATTAACTCTGTGTACTGTAGGTGTGGGCCCTGTGTTAACTCTGTGTACTGTAGGACCCTGTATTAACTCTGTGTACTGTAGGACCCTGTATTAACTCTGTGTACTGTAGGACCCTGTATTAACTCTGTGTACTGTAGGTGTGGGCCCTGTATTAACTCTGTGTACTGTAGGTGTGGGCCCTGTGTTAACTCTGTGTACTGTAGGACCCTGTATTAACTCTGTGTACTGTAGGACCCTGTATTAACTCTGTGTACTGTAGGACCCTGTATTAACTCTGTGTACTGTAGGTGTGGGCCCTGGCCTCGGCTGCCACCAGTCTAGAACTCAGTCCTGACTCTGACCCTGATGCAGACGCTCCCTGGGCCAGACACCCATTTGGACGCCACCTGCTGGAGACTCTGTGAGTAGCAGGCAAATATACTACACTGTATATACTGTACTAGTGAACAAAACATTATGAACACCTGCTGACATGACATAGACTGATTCAATATTAGGAAGGTGTTCTTAATGTTAATGTCCAGACTCTAGCCATGCTGTGTAGTGTGTTCAGGACTCCTCTGTCCTCTCCTCCCCAGTCTGGACCACTACAGTCTGATGAGTGATGTCCAGACTCTAGCCATGCTGTGTAGTGTGTTCAGGACTCCTCTGTCCTCTCCTCCCCAGTCTGGACCACTACAGTCTGATGAGTGATGTCCAGACTCTAGCCATGCTGTGTAGTGTGTTCAGGACTCCTCTGTCCTCTCCTCCCCAGTCTGGACCACTACAGTCTGATGAGTGATGTCCAGACTCTAGCCATGCTGTGTAGTGTGTTCAGGACTCCTCTGTCCTCTCCTCCCCAGTCTGGACCACTACAGTCTGATGAGTGATGTCCAGACTCTAGCCATGCTGTGTAGTGTGTTCAGGACTCCTCTGTCCTCTCCTCCCCAGTCTGGACCACTACAGTCTGATGAGTGATGTCCAGACTCTAGCCATGCTGTGTAGTGTGTTCAGGACTCCTCTGTCCTCTCCTCCCCAGTCTGGACCACTACAGTCTGATGAGTGATGTCCAGACTCTAGCCATGCTGTGTAGTGTGTTCAGGACTCCTCTGTCCTCTCCTCCCCAGTCTGGACCACTACAGTCTGATGAGTGATGTCCAGACTCTAGCCATGCTGTGTAGTGTGTTCAGGACTCCTCTGTCCTCTCCTCCCCAGTCTGGACCACTACAGTCTGATGAGTGATGTCCAGACTCTAGCCATGCTGTGTAGTGTGTTCAGGACTCCTCTGTCCTCTCCTCCCCAGTCTGGACCACTACAGTCTGATGAGTGATGTCCAGACTCTAGCCATGCTGTGTAGTGTGTTCAGGACTCCTCTGTCCTCTCCTCCCCAGTCTGGACCACTACAGTCTGATGAGTGATGTCCAGACTCTAGCCATGCTGTGTAGTGTGTTCAGGACTCCTCTGTCCTCTCCTCCCCAGTCTGGACCACTACAGTCTGATGAGTGATGTCCAGACTCTAGCCATGCTGTGTAGTGTGTTCAGGACTCCTCTGTCCTCTCCTCCCCAGTCTGGACCACTACAGTCTGATGAGTGATGTCCAGACTCTAGCCATGCTGTGTAGTGTGTTCAGGACTCCTCTGTCCTCTCCTCCCCAGTCTGGACCACTACAGTCTGATGAGTGATGTCCAGACTCTAGCCATGCTGTGTAGTGTGTTCAGGACTCCTCTGTCCTCTCCTCCCCAGTCTGGACCACTACAGTCTGATGAGTGATGTCCAGACTCTAGCCATGCTGTGTAGTGTGTTCAGGACCCAGGGCTGTTCCCAGGACTACTTCTCTCTGTATGGACAGCAACGCTCTTCTCTGTTTCCCTCTCATCACTCCCGATACGTAAGTCAAAGTTTATATCCTCAACGTGGGTAACCTTGGTTACTGTTTTCCCTGGTCTGGCATATGGAGCCATTCCTTTTTCTGAAAATATTTTTCAAATGTTTTCTCCTCTCCTCTCCTCTCCTCCAGCCCAGCTACACATCCAGCTCTGTGTCGTCAGGCTCCTGTTACAGCACCTCAGACTCCACCACCACCACCACCTGGAGCATCGGTATGTAACCCGGGATGGGAATAAAAGGCTGTTTATGGTATGAACTCAGTGACCCCAGAAGAGGCCAGTGCCAAGACCCAACTAGCACCCTGTTCACTAGTACACTACATGACCAAGAGTATGTGGACACCTGCTCATCCAACATCTCATTCAAAAAGGATGGGCATTAATATGGAGTTGGTCCCCCCTTTGCTGCTATAACAGCCTCCACTCTTCTGGGAAGGCTTCCCACCACTCTACTGCCAATGTTTGTCTATGGAGATTGCATGGCTTGTGTGCTCAATTTTATATACCTGTCAGCAACGGGTGTGTCCTGATGAGTTTCTGACCTAAAGAAGTGTCCTAATCATCAGTCGACTTTCATAACTGTTAGGGAACATGGGAGAGTCATGATTTAATCTGACCTGCTGCTTCCTGTGGAACATACAGTCTAACCTGCTGCTTCCTGTGGAACATACAGTCTAACCTGCTGCTTCCTGTGGAACATACAGTCTAACCTGCTGCTTCCTGTGGAACATAGTCTAATCTGCTGCTTCCTGTGGAACATACAGTCTAACCTGCTGCTTCCTGTGGAACATACAGTCTAACCTGCTGCTTCCTGTGGAACATACAGTCTAACCTGCTGCTTCCTGTGGAACATACAGTCTAACCTGCTGCTTCCTGTGGAACATAGTCTAACCTGCTGCTTCCTGTGGAACATACAGTCTAACCTGCTGCTTCCTGTGGAACATACAGTCTAACCTGCTGCTTCCTGTGGAACATACAGTCTAACCTGCTGCTTCCTGTGGAACATACAGTCTAACCTGCTGCTTCCTGTGGAACATACAGTCTAACCTGCTGCTTCCTGTGGAACATACAGTCTAACCTGCTGCTTCCTGTGGAACATACAGTCTAACCTGCTGCTTCCTGTGGAACATACAGTCTAACCTGCTGCTTCCTGTGGAACATACAGTCTAACCTGCTGCTTCCTGTGGAACATACAGTCTAACCTGCTGCTTCCTGTGGAACATACAGTCTAACCTGCTGCTTCCTGTGGAACATACAGTCTAACCTGCTGCTTCCTGTGGAACATACAGTCTAACCTGCTGCTTCCTGTGGAACATACAGTCTAACCTGCTGCTTCCTGTGGAACATACAGTCTAACCTGCTGCTTCCTGTGGAACATACAGTCTAACCTGCTGCTTCCTGTGGAACATACAGTCTAACCTGCTGCTTCCTGTGGAACATACAGTCTAACCTGCTGCTTCCTGTGGAACATACAGTCTAACCTGCTGCTTCCTGTGGAACATACAGTCTAACCTGCTAATATTCTCCATAGATACCCAGTGTCAATGACATGTAGCCATCTGTGTAAAAGGAGATCTGTCTATTTCATTAGGTCGAGACCCGGAGCACGTCCCTCCCTTGGGGGAGTCCTCGCCTGACGACTATCGCTACGCCAACCAGATGTACACAGACCCACGCGAGCGAGAGAGAGAACAACACGACATGAATAAAAGGTCATTGAGTCGAGTCCAGAATTAGACGTTAGAAAAACACACATAAACAAAGACAACCCAATGTTTTCTTCATAGACATACACGAGAAACAACAGAGAGGCTGATGTCTGCGTCAGAATGGACCAACATGTTGGCCATCTTACCTAGGACCGGTTCTGAACCAGCACCAATAGGAACATTGTGCAGTCTCTTATCTGTTCTAGATCTCCGGTTCTCTCTCTCTACCCTCTCAGGCTGCTGGACCCAGCCAACACCATGCAGTTTGATGACTTTAAGAAGTGTTACGGGGAGATCCTCCATCGATGGGGTCTGAAGGACAAGAGAGCCGAGGTCCTCAAGTTTACATCCTGTCCTCCTGAACCTCACAAAGGCATCGGTGAGTCTCCTAGATAGATCGTATACCAGGGTGAGTCTCCTAGATAGATCGTATACCAGGGTGAGTCTCCTAGATAGATGGTATACCAGGGTGAGTCTCCTAGATAGATGAGATAGATGGTGAGTCTCCTAGATAGATGGTGAGTCTCCTAGATAGATGGTGGGTCTCCTAGATAGATGTCTCCTAGATAGATGGTGAGTCTCCTAGATAGATGGTATACCAGGGTGAGTCTTCTAGATAGATGGTATCCCAGCGTGAGTCTCCTAGATAGATGGTGAGTCTCCTAGATATATAGTATACCAGGGTGAGTCTCCTAGATAGATGGTGAGTCTCCTAGATAGATGGTATACCAGGGTGAGTCTCCTAGATAGATGGTGAGTCTCCTAGATAGATGGTATACCAGGGTGAGTCTCCTAGGTAGATGATGAGTCTCCTAGATCGATGGTATACCAGGGTGAGTCTCCTAGATAGATGGTGAGTCTCCTAGATAGATGGTATACCAGGGTGAGACTCCTAGATTGATGGTATACCAGGGTGAGTCTCCTAGAAAGATGGTGAGTCTCCTAGATAGATGGTATCCCAGGGTGAGTCTCCTAGATAGATGGTATCCCAGGGTGAGTATCCTAGATAGATGGTATAAACAGGGTAAGTCTCCTAGATAGATGGTATACCAGGGTGAGTCTCCTAGATAGATGGTGAGTCTCCTAGATAGATGGTATCCCAGGGTGAGTCTCCTAGATAGATGGTATACCAGGGTGAGTCTCCTAGATAGACGGTATACCAGGTTGAGTCTCCTAAATAGATGGTATCCCAGGGTGAGTCTCCTAGATAGATGGTATACCAGGGTGAGTCTCCTAGATAGATGGTATACCAGGGTGAGTCTCCTAGATAGATGGTGAGTCTCCTAGATAGATGGTATCCCAGGGTGAGTCTCCTAGATAGATGGTATCCCAGGGTGAGTCTCCTAGATAGATGGTATACCAGGGTAGTACTAAAACTCTGTAATATACCTCTCAGATAGAGAGGAAGGGCCCCATTCAACCCCAGTCTCAAATAAAATCTAAAGGTCATTTATGATTGAGCTGATATATGCAGTGTTTACCGTGAATGCAGTCTTTGCTAACGCTGGAACATTGCCTTTAAATTGAAATGGCGCTATAGCTCTGAACCTCCACGGTACGGATGAATGGAGCCAGAAGAGTTGTATTTGTACTGAGAGAGATCATCAATAGAGATTAACTCTGAGCTTTGAATTGATTGCTGACTCCATTTGGTTCGTCTCTCCACCCCCCCCCCTCTCCTCCTCCTCCCTCTTCTCTCCATCCAACCCCTCTCCTCCTCCTCCCTCTTCTCTCCATCCACCCCCTCTCCCCCTCCTCCCTCTTCTCTCCATCCACCCCCTCTCCTCCTCCTCCCTCTTCTCTCCATCCAACCCCTCTCCTCCTCCTCCCTCTTCTCTCCATCTACCCCCTCTCCTCCACCTCCCTCTTCTCTCCACCCCCCCCCCCTCTCCTCCTCCTCCCTCTTCTCTCCATCTACCCCTCCTCCTCCTCCTCCCTCTTCTCTCCATCTACCCCCTCTCCTCCTCCTCCCTCTTCTCTCCATCCATCCAACCCCTCTCCTCCTCCTCCCTCTTCTCTCCATCCATCCAACCTCTCCTCCTCCTCCTTCCTCTCTCCATCTACCCCCCTCTCATCCTCCTCTCTCCTCTCTCCATCCACCCCCTCTCCTTCTTCTCCTCCTCTCTCCTCTCTCCATCCAACCCCTCTCCTCCTCCTCCCTCTTCTCTCCATCCACCCCTCTCCTCCTCCTCCTTCCTCTCTCCATCTACCACCCCCTCTCATCCTCCTCTCTCCTCTCTCCCATCCACCCCCTCTCCTTCTTCTCCTCCTCTCTCTCCATCTACCCCCTCTCATCCTCCTCTCTCCTCTCTCCATCCACCCCCTCTCCTCCCTCCTCTCTCAATCCACCCCCTCTCCTTCTTCTCCTCCTCTCTCCTCTCTCCATCCAACCCCTCTCCTCCTCCTCCCTCTTCTCTCCATCCACCCCCTCTCCTCCTCCTCCTTCCTCTCTCCATCCACACCCCTCTCCTCCTCCTCCTCCTCTCTCCATCCACCCCCCTCTCCTCCTCCTCCCTCCTCTCTCCATCCACCCCCTCTCCTCCTCCTCCTTCCTCTCTCAATCCACCCCCTCTCCTTCTTCTCCTCCTCTCTCCATTCTACCACCCCCTCTCATCCTCCTCTCTCCTCTCTCCTCCACCCCCTCTCCTCCTCCTCCATCTACCCCCCTCTCCTCCTCCTCTCTCCTCTCTCCATCTACCCCCCTCTCTCCTCCTCCCTCCATCTACCCCCTCTCCTCCCTCCTCTCTCCATCCACCCCCTCTCCTCCTCCTCTCTCCATCTACCCCCTCTCCTCCTCCTCTCTCCTCTCTCCATCTACCCCCTCTCCTCCTCCTCTCTCCATCTCTCCATCCACCCCCTCTCCGCCTCCTCTCTCCATCTACCCCCTCTCCTCCCTCCTCTCTCCATCCACCCCCTCTCCTCCTCCTCTCTCCATCTACCCCCTCTCCTCCTCCTCTCTCCTCTCTCCATCTACCCCCCTCTCCTCCTCCTCTCTCCTCTCCATCCACCCCCTCTCCTCCTCCTTTCTCCTCTCTCCATCTACCCCCTCTCCTCCTCCTCTCTCCATCCACCCCCTCTCCTCCTCCTCCTCTCCCCTCTCCATCCACTCCCTCTCCTCCCTCCTCTTTCCATCCACCCCCTCTCCTCCTCCTCCCTCCTCTCTCCATCCAACCCCTCTCCTCCTCCTCCATCCACCCCCTCTCCTCCTCCTCCCTCCTCTCTCCATCCAACCCCTCTCCTCCTCCTCCATCCACCCCCTCTCCTCCTCCTCCCTCCTCCTCCTCCATCCACCCCCTCTCCTTCTCCTCCTCCTCTCTCTCCCCCTCTCTTCAGAGTTTGGTGTGTACTGCTGCCATTGTCGTAGCCAGGTGCGGGGGACTCAGTGTGCTGTGTGTAAGCGCTTCACCTTCCAGTGTGCCATCTGTCACGTGGCTGTCCGAGGCTCCTCTAACTTCTGTCTGAGTTGTGGTCACGGGGGGCACACCTCCCACATGATGGAGTGGTTCAGAACACAGGACGAATGTCCCACAGGCTGCGGCTGTCACTGTCTGCTACAGAGCACCTTCTGAGAGAGACGCTGGGACACAGACTGATGCAGACTCACACACACACTGTCTGCTACAGAGCAACCTTCTGAGAGAGACGCTGGGACACAGACTGATGCAGACTCACACACATATACACACATATACTGTCACTGTCTGCTACAGAGCACCTTCTGAGAGAGACGCTGAGACACAGACTGATGCAGACACACACACACACACACACTGTCTGCTACAGAGCACCTTCTGAGAGAGACGCTGAGACACAGACTGATGCAGACACACACACACACACACACAGCAGTCCATTCATTTAGTCCTAGAACGCTGTGGTCTGGAGAGGTTGTATCATGTAATGCTGAGGTAGAGGTTGTTATGAAGGCCTTAATGCCTTGACTAGATGTTCCCCCACACAATAAACATCTGATGATTGAATACTTGAATACAAACTGTTGTTGTCTGAAACTCTTGCCTGTCACTTAGTATGAAAGGTATGCAACGACCGTATGGTGCCATGGATGGCAGATATATTCATGCCATAATCACATCTGATTTTATTGTGGCCTCCCGGGTGGCGCAGTGGGTAAGGGCGCTGTACTGCAGCGCCAGCTGTGCCACCAGAGACTCTGGGTTCGTGCCCATGCTCTGTCGTAACCGGCCACGACTGGGAGGTCCGTGGGGCGACGCACAATTGGCCAAGCGTCATCCGGGTTAGGGAGGGTTTGACCGGTAGGGATGTCCTTGTCTCATCGCACACCAGTGACTCCTGTGGCGGCCCGGGCGCAGTGCACGCTAACCAAGGTTGCCAGGTGCACGGTGTTTCCTCCGACACATTGGTGCAGTGTGGCTTGGTTGGGTTGTGTATCGGAGGACAAGTGACTTTCAACCTTCGTCTCTCCCGAGCCCGTACGGGAGTTGTAGCGATGAGACAAGATAGTAGCTACTAAGAACAATTGGATACACGAAATTGGGGAGAAAAAGGGGTAAAATTAAAAATCTGATTTTATTTGTGACATGCACCGAATACAACAGGTGTAGTAAGACCTTACAGTGAAATGCTGAATACAACAGGTGTAGTAGACCTCACAGTGAAATGCTGAATACAACAGGTGTAGTAGACCTCACAGTGAAATGCTGAATACAACAGGTGTAGGAGACCTTACAGTGAAATGCTGAATACAACAGGTGTAGTAGACCTCACAGTGAAATGCTGAATACAACAGGTGTAGAGACCTCACAGTGAAATGCTGAGTACAACAGGTGTAGTAGACCTCGCAGTGAATTATGAATACAACAGGTGTAGTAGACCTTACAGTGAAATGCTGATACAACAGGTGTAGTAGACCTCACAGTGAAATGCTGAATACAACAGTGTAGTAGACCTCACAGTGAAATGCTGAATACAAACAGGTGTAGTAGACCTCACAGTGAAATTATGAATACAACAGGTGTAGTAGACCTTACAGTGAAATGATGAATACAACAGGTGTAGTAGACCTCACAGTGAAATGCTGAATACAACAGGTGTAGTAGACCTTAAAGTGAAATGCTTCCTCTCCTCCTCCCAATGCTTAGTACTAACAGGACAGTTTACTGGTACTCTCCCAATGCTTAGTACTAACAGGACAGTTACTGGTCCTGTCCCAAGTGCTTAGTACTGAACAGGACAGTTACTGGTCCTGTCCCAATACTGACGTACCAACAGGACAGGTTGCAATGTTTTGTAGATGGGGAAAAAAGCTGTCCGTGAAACAGCCTCTCGATATGTTCGTCAAAAGAGAGATCAGGGTCCAGAGTAACCCCAAGGTCCTCCACGTTTTTATTTGAGACGACTGTACAACAATCAAGATTAATTGTCAGATTCAACAGAAGATCTATTTGTTTCTTGGGACCTAGTAACTAGCATCTCTGTTTTGTCCGAGTTTAAAAGTAGAAAAATTGCTGCCATCCACTGCCTTATGGCAGGTAGCCAAGTGGTTAGAGCGTTGGACTTGTAACCGAAAGGTTGCAAGATTGAATCCCCGAGCTGGCAAGGTAAAAAACTGGTGTTCTGCCCCTGAACAGGCAGTTAACCCACTGTTCCTAGGCAGTCATTGAAAATCAGAATTTGTTTTTAACTGACTTGCCTAGTTAAATAAAGGTATAATAAATATCTGAAACACAGGCTTCCAGGGATGGCAATTTTGGGGATTCAGCATGTTTCATCGAAATGTACAGGTGTGTATCATCCTCATAGCAGTGAGTTAACATTATGTTTCCGAATAACATCACCAAGAGGTAAAATATATAGTGAAAACAATAGTGTTCCTAAAACGGAACCTTGAGGAACACCAAAATTAACCGTTTATTTGTCAGAGGACAAACCATCCACAGAGACAAACTGATATCTTTCCGACAGATAAGATCTTAACCAGGCCAGAATGTGTCCGTGTAGACCAATTTTGGGTTTCCAATCTCTCCAAAAGAATGTGGTGATCGATTGTATCAAAAGCAGTTATTTGTGTCTCCTTCCATACCTGAAGGACACTTTTTGGCATTCACTGTATGATCGATGATAATCTCCATATTGCAAATGCACGGGCCCTTACTAGACGTCCGCAAATGTTTTTTAAATTCGCAGACGGCGGCGGGCCGTGCACCAGGGCCAGATCTTCCGGGAAGTCTCTCGGACATTCGGTTTCCGTTTTATAACATTTTCTAATTTTGGTCATTTTTCTGCTGTCCTGGTAAATTCCAGCAGATGGCGAATGGATTCATATTGCAAATGTACAAAGCATCACCAATCACGACATGGCCATTTCTCCTAAACGGAAAAGACTTCGAAGACGAAACTTGGTGAGCATAGGCCTCATGGGCTGTTAGCCCAGATGGCGTCTAGGCCTCAACGCTTTTTGAGTTAAGGTCATTTTTCTGGGACTAAAGGTCAAAAATGAAAACAGAGGGCTAATTATATATATATATAATAATAATAGTATAATATAGAGACAGTAGATCTAGTTGGTCTGTCAAAATATAATAGAAACAGCAGATCTAGCTGGTCTGCAATAATATAATTAAGACAGTAGCTCTAGCTGGTCGGTTATAATATAATTTAGACAGTAGATCTAGTTGGTCTGTCAAAATATAATAGAGACAGTATATCTAGCTGGTCTGCAATAATATAACAGAAACAACAGATCTAGCTGGTCTGCAATAATATAATTTAGACAGTAGATCTAGCTGGTCTGCTATAATATAATAGGGACTGTAGAACTAGCTGGCCTGCCATACTAACAGAGACAGTAGATCTAGCTGCTCTGTCATAATATAATAGAGACAGCAGATCTGGCTGGTCTGCCATAATATAATAGAGACAGTAGATCTAGCTGGTCTGCTCTAATATAATAGAGACAGTAGATCTAGCTGCTCTGTCACAATATAATAGAGATAGTAGATCTAGCTAGTCTGCCATAATATAATAGAGACAGTAGATCTAGATGGTCTGTCATAATATAATAGAGACAGTAGATCCAGCTGGTCTGTCATAATATATTTAAGACAGTAGATCTACCTGGTCTGTCATAATATAATAGAGACAGTAGATCTAGCTGGTCTGTCATAATATAATAAGACAGTAGATCTAGCTGTCTGTCATAATATAAGAGACAGTAGATCTAGCTGGTCTGTCATAATATAATAGAGACAGTAGATCTAGCTGGTCTGTCATAATAGAGACAGTAGATCTAGCTGGTCTGTCATAATATAATAGAGACAGTAGATCTAGCTGGTCTGTCATAATATAATAGAGACAGTAGATCTAGCTGGTCTGTCATAATATAATAGAGACAGTAGATCTAGCTGGTCTGTCATAATATAATAGAGACAGTAGATCTAGCTGGTCTGTCATCAAATAATAGAGACAGTAGATCTAGCTGGTCTGTCATATTATAATAGAGACAGTAGATCTAGCTGGTCTGTCATAATATAATAGAGACAGTAGATCTAGCTGGTCTGTCATAATATAATAGAGACAGTAGATCTAGCTGGTCTGTCATAATATAATAGAGACAGTAGATCTAGCTGGTCTGTCATAATATAATAGAGACAGTAGATCTAGCTGGTCTGTCATAATATAATAGAGACAGTAGATCTAGCTGGTCTGTCATAATATAATAGAGACAGTAGATCTAGCTGGTCTGTCATAATATAATAGAGACAGTAGATCTAGCTGGTCTGTCATAATATAATAGAGACAGTAGATCTAGCTGGTCTGTCATAATATAATAGAGACAGTAGATCTAGCTGGTCTGTCATAATATAATAGAGACAGTAGATCTAGCTGGTCTGTCATAATATAATAGAGACAGTAGATCTAGCTGGTCTGTCATAATATAATAGAGACAGTAGATCTAGCTGGTCTGTCATAATATAATAGAGACAGTAGATCTAGCTGGTCTGTCATAATATAATAGAGACAGTAGATCTAGCTGGTCTGTCATAATATAATAGAGACAGTAGATCTAGCTGGTCTGTCATAATATAATAGAGACAGTAGATCTAGCTGGTCTGTCATAATATAATAGAGACAGTAGATCTAGCTGGTCTGTCATAATATAATAGAGACAGTAGATCTAGCTGGTCTGTCATAATATAATAGAGACAGTAGATCTAGCTGGTCTGTCATAATATAATAGAGACAGTAGATCTAGCTGGTCTGTCATAATATAATAGAGACAGTAGATCTAGCTGGTCTGTCATAATATAATAGAGACAGTAGATCTAGCTGGTCTGTCATAATATAATAGAGACAGTAGATCTAGCTGGTCTGTCATAATATAATAGAGACAGTAGATCTAGCTGGTCTGTCATAATATAATAGAGACAGTAGATCTAGCTGGTCTGTCATAATATAATAGAGACAGTAGATCTAGCTGGTCTGTCATAATATAATAGAGACAGTAGATCTAGCTGGTCTGTCATAATATAATAGAGACAGTAGATCTAGCTGGTCTGTCATAATATAATAGAGACAGTAGATCTAGCTGGTCTGTCATAATATAATAGAGACAGTAGATCTAGCTGGTCTGTCATAATATAATAGAGACAGTAGATCTAGCTGGTCTGTCATAATATAATAGAGACAGTAGATCTAGCTGGTCTGTCATAATATAATAGAGACAGTAGATCTAGCTGGTCTGTCATAATATAATAGAGACAGTAGATCTAGCTGGTCTGTCATAATATAATAGAGACAGTAGATCTAGCTGGTCTGTCATAATATAATAGAGACAGTAGATCTAGCTGGTCTGTCATAATATAATAGAGACAGTAGATCTAGCTGGTCTGTCATAATATAATAGAGACAGTAGATCTAGCTGGTCTGTCATAATATAATAGAGACAGTAGATCTAGCTGGTCTGTCATAATATAATAGAGACAGTAGATCTAGCTGGTCTGTCATAATATAATAGAGACAGTAGATCTAGCTGGTCTGTCATAATATAATAGAGACAGTAGATCTAGCTGGTCTGTCATAATATAATAGAGACAGTAGATCTAGCTGGTCTGTCATAATATAATAGAGACAGTAGATCTAGCTGGTCTGTCATAATATAATAGAGACAGTAGATCTAGCTGGTCTGTCATAATATAATAGAGACAGTAGATCTAGCTGGTCTGTCATAATATAATAGAGACAGTAGATCTAGCTGGTCTGTCATAATATAATAGAGACAGTAGATCTAGCTGGTCTGTCATAATATAATAGAGACAGTAGATCTAGCTGGTCTGTCATAATATAATAGAGACAGTAGATCTAGCTGGTCTGTCATAATATAATAGAGACAGTAGATCTAGCTGGTCTGTCATAATATAATAGAGACAGTAGATCTAGCTGGTCTGTCATAATATAATAGAGACAGTAGATCTAGCTGGTCTGTCATAATATAATAGAGACAGTAGATCTAGCTGGTCTGTCATAATATAATAGAGACAGTAGATCTAGCTGGTCTGTCATAATATAATAGAGACAGTAGATCTAGCTGGTCTGTCATAATATAATAGAGACAGTAGATCTAGCTGGTCTGTCATAATATAATAGAGACAGTAGATCTAGCTGGTCTGTCATAATATAATAGAGACAGTAGATCTAGCTGGTCTGTCATAATATAATAGAGACAGTAGATCTAGCTGGTCTGTCATAATATAATAGAGACAGTAGATCTAGCTGGTCTGTCATAATATAATAGAGACAGTAGATCTAGCTGGTCTGTCATAATATAATAGAGACAGTAGATCTAGCTGGTCTGTCATAATATAATAGAGACAGTAGATCTAGCTGGTCTGTCATAATATAATAGAGACAGTAGATCTAGCTGGTCTGTCATAATATAATAGAGACAGTAGATCTAGCTGGTCTGTCATAATATAATAGAGACAGTAGATCTAGCTGGTCTGTCATAATATAATAGAGACAGTAGATCTAGCTGGTCTGTCATAATATAATAGAGACAGTAGATCTAGCTGGTCTGTCATAATATAATAGAGACAGTAGATCTAGCTGGTCTGTCATAATATAATAGAGACAGTAGATCTAGCTGGTCTGTCATAATATAATAGAGACAGTAGATCTAGCTGGTCTGTCATAATATAATAGAGACAGTAGATCTAGCTGGTCTGTCATAATATAATAGAGACAGTAGATCTAGCTGGTCTGTCATAATATAATAGAGACAGTAGATCTAGCTGGTCTGTCATAATATAATAGAGACAGTAGATCTAGCTGGTCTGTCATAATATAATAGAGACAGTAGATCTAGCTGGTCTGTCATAATATAATAGAGACAGTAGATCTAGCTGGTCTGTCATAATATAATAGAGACAGTAGATCTAGCTGGTCTGTCATAATATAATAGAGACAGTAGATCTAGCTGGTCTGTCATAATATAATAGAGACAGTAGATCTAGCTGGTCTGTCATAATATAATAGAGACAGTAGATCTAGCTGGTCTGTCATAATATAATAGAGACAGTAGATCTAGCTGGTCTGTCATAATATAATAGAGACAGTAGATCTAGCTGGTCTGTCATAATATAATAGAGACAGTAGATCTAGCTGGTCTGTCATAATATAATAGAGACAGTAGATCTAGCTGGTCTGTCATAATATAATAGAGACAGTAGATCTAGCTGGTCTGTCATAATATAATAGAGACAGTAGATCTAGCTGGTCTGTCATAATATAATAGAGACAGTAGATCTAGCTGGTCTGTCATAATATAATAGAGACAGTAGATCTAGCTGGTCTGTCATAATATAATAGAGACAGTAGATCTAGCTGGTCTGTCATAATATAATAGAGACAGTAGATCTAGCTGGTCTGTCATAATATAATAGAGACAGTAGATCTAGCTGGTCTGTCATAATATAATAGAGACAGTAGATCTAGCTGGTCTGTCATAATATAATAGAGACAGTAGATCTAGCTGGTCTGTCATAATATAATAGAGACAGTAGATCTAGCTGGTCTGTCATAATATAATAGAGACAGTAGATCTAGCTGGTCTGTCATAATATAATAGAGACAGTAGATCTAGCTGGTCTGTCATAATATAATAGAGACAGTAGATCTAGCTGGTCTGTCATAATATAATAGAGACAGTAGATCTAGCTGGTCTGTCATAATATAATAGAGACAGTAGATCTAGCTGGTCTGTCATAATATAATAGAGACAGTAGATCTAGCTGGTCTGTCATAATATAATAGAGACAGTAGATCTAGCTGGTCTGTCATAATATAATAGAGACAGTAGATCTAGCTGGTCTGTCATAATATAATAGAGACAGTAGATCTAGCTGGTCTGTCATAATATAATAGAGACAGTAGATCTAGCTGGTCTGTCATAATATAATAGAGACAGTAGATCTAGCTGGTCTGTCATAATATAATAGAGACAGTAGATCTAGCTGGTCTGTCATAATATAATAGAGACAGTAGATCTAGCTGGTCTGTCATAATATAATAGAGACAGTAGATCTAGCTGGTCTGTCATAATATAATAGAGACAGTAGATCTAGCTGGTCTGTCATAATATAATAGAGACAGTAGATCTAGCTGGTCTGTCATAATATAATAGAGACAGTAGATCTAGCTGGTCTGTCATAATATAATAGAGACAGTAGATCTAGCTGGTCTGTCATAATATAATAGAGACAGTAGATCTAGCTGGTCTGTCATAATATAATAGAGACAGTAGATCTAGCTGGTCTGTCATAATATAATAGAGACAGTAGATCTAGCTGGTCTGTCATAATATAATAGAGACAGTAGATCTAGCTGGTCTGTCATAATATAATAGAGACAGTAGATCTAGCTGGTCTGTCATAATATAATAGAGACAGTAGATCTAGCTGGTCTGTCATAATATAATAGAGACAGTAGATCTAGCTGGTCTGTCATAATATAATAGAGACAGTAGATCTAGCTGGTCTGTCATAATATAATAGAGACAGTAGATCTAGCTGGTCTGTCATAATATAATAGAGACAGTAGATCTAGCTGGTCTGTCATAATATAATAGAGACAGTAGATCTAGCTGGTCTGTCATAATATAATAGAGACAGTAGATCTAGCTGGTCTGTCATAATATAATAGAGACAGTAGATCTAGCTGGTCTGTCATAATATAATAGAGACAGTAGATCTAGCTGGTCTGTCATAATATAATAGAGACAGTAGATCTAGCTGGTCTGTCATAATATAATAGAGACAGTAGATCTAGCTGGTCTGTCATAATATAATAGAGACAGTAGATCTAGCTGGTCTGTCATAATATAATAGAGACAGTAGATCTAGCTGGTCTGTCATAATATAATAGAGACAGTAGATCTAGCTGGTCTGTCATAATATAATAGAGACAGTAGATCTAGCTGGTCTGTCATAATATAATAGAGACAGTAGATCTAGCTGGTCTGTCATAATATAATAGAGACAGTAGATCTAGCTGGTCTGTCATAATATAATAGAGACAGTAGATCTAGCTGGTCTGTCATAATATAATAGAGACAGTAGATCTAGCTGGTCTGTCATAATATAATAGAGACAGTAGATCTAGCTGGTCTGTCATAATATAATAGAGACAGTAGATCTAGCTGGTCTGTCATAATATAATAGAGACAGTAGATCTAGCTGGTCTGTCATAATATAATAGAGACAGTAGATCTAGCTGGTCTGTCATAATATAATAGAGACAGTAGATCTAGCTGGTCTGTCATAATATAATAGAGACAGTAGATCTAGCTGGTCTGTCATAATATAATAGAGACAGTAGATCTAGCTGGTCTGTCATAATATAATAGAGACAGTAGATCTAGCTGGTCTGTCATAATATAATAGAGACAGTAGATCTAGCTGGTCTGTCATAATATAATAGAGACAGTAGATCTAGCTGGTCTGTCATAATATAATAGAGACAGTAGATCTAGCTGGTCTGTCATAATATAATAGAGACAGTAGATCTAGCTGGTCTGTCATAATATAATAGAGACAGTAGATCTAGCTGGTCTGTCATAATATAATAGAGACAGTAGATCTAGCTGGTCTGTCATAATATAATAGAGACAGTAGATCTAGCTGGTCTGTCATAATATAATAGAGACAGTAGATCTAGCTGGTCTGTCATAATATAATAGAGACAGTAGATCTAGCTGGTCTGTCATAATATAATAGAGACAGTAGATCTAGCTGGTCTGTCATAATATAATAGAGACAGTAGATCTAGCTGGTCTGTCATAATATAATAGAGACAGTAGATCTAGCTGGTCTGTCATAATATAATAGAGACAGTAGATCTAGCTGGTCTGTCATAATATAATAGAGACAGTAGATCTAGCTGGTCTGTCATAATATAATAGAGACAGTAGATCTAGCTGGTCTGTCATAATATAATAGAGACAGTAGATCTAGCTGGTCTGTCATAATATAATAGAGACAGTAGATCTAGCTGGTCTGTCATAATATAATAGAGACAGTAGATCTAGCTGGTCTGTCATAATATAATAGAGACAGTAGATCTAGCTGGTCTGTCATAATATAATAGAGACAGTAGATCTAGCTGGTCTGTCATAATATAATAGAGACAGTAGATCTAGCTGGTCTGTCATAATATAATAGAGACAGTAGATCTAGCTGGTCTGTCATAATATAATAGAGACAGTAGATCTAGCTGGTCTGTCATAATATAATAGAGACAGTAGATCTAGCTGGTCTGTCATAATATAATAGAGACAGTAGATCTAGCTGGTCTGTCATAATATAATAGAGACAGTAGATCTAGCTGGTCTGTCATAATATAATAGAGACAGTAGATCTAGCTGGTCTGTCATAATATAATAGAGACAGTAGATCTAGCTGGTCTGTCATAATATAATAGAGACAGTAGATCTAGCTGGTCTGTCATAATATAATAGAGACAGTAGATCTAGCTGGTCTGTCATAATATAATAGAGACAGTAGATCTAGCTGGTCTGTCATAATATAATAGAGACAGTAGATCTAGCTGGTCTGTCATAATATAATAGAGACAGTAGATCTAGCTGGTCTGTCATAATATAATAGAGACAGTAGATCTAGCTGGTCTGTCATAATATAATAGAGACAGTAGATCTAGCTGGTCTGTCATAATATAATAGAGACAGTAGATCTAGCTGGTCTGTCATAATATAATAGAGACAGTAGATCTAGCTGGTCTGTCATAATATAATAGAGACAGTAGATCTAGCTGGTCTGTCATAATATAATAGAGACAGTAGATCTAGCTGGTCTGTCATAATATAATAGAGACAGTAGATCTAGCTGGTCTGTCATAATATAATAGAGACAGTAGATCTAGCTGGTCTGTCATAATATAATAGAGACAGTAGATCTAGCTGGTCTGTCATAATATAATAGAGACAGTAGATCTAGCTGGTCTGTCATAATATAATAGAGACAGTAGATCTAGCTGGTCTGTCATAATATAATAGAGACAGTAGATCTAGCTGGTCTGTCATAATATAATAGAGACAGTAGATCTAGCTGGTCTGTCATAATATAATAGAGACAGTAGATCTAGCTGGTCTGTCATAATATAATAGAGACAGTAGATCTAGCTGGTCTGTCATAATATAATAGAGACAGTAGATCTAGCTGGTCTGTCATAATATAATAGAGACAGTAGATCTAGCTGGTCTGTCATAATATAATAGAGACAGTAGATCTAGCTGGTCTGTCATAATATAATAGAGACAGTAGATCTAGCTGGTCTGTCATAATATAATAGAGACAGTAGATCTAGCTGGTCTGTCATAATATAATAGAGACAGTAGATCTAGCTGGTCTGTCATAATATAATAGAGACAGTAGATCTAGCTGGTCTGTCATAATATAATAGAGACAGTAGATCTAGCTGGTCTGTCATAATATAATAGAGACAGTAGATCTAGCTGGTCTGTCATAATATAATAGAGACAGTAGATCTAGCTGGTCTGTCATAATATAATAGAGACAGTAGATCTAGCTGGTCTGTCATAATATAATAGAGACAGTAGATCTAGCTGGTCTGTCATAATATAATAGAGACAGTAGATCTAGCTGGTCTGTCATAATATAATAGAGACAGTAGATCTAGCTGGTCTGTCATAATATAATAGAGACAGTAGATCTAGCTGGTCTGTCATAATATAATAGAGACAGTAGATCTAGCTGGTCTGTCATAATATAATAGAGACAGTAGATCTAGCTGGTCTGTCATAATATAATAGAGACAGTAGATCTAGCTGGTCTGTCATAATATAATAGAGACAGTAGATCTAGCTGGTCTGTCATAATATAATAGAGACAGTAGATCTAGCTGGTCTGTCATAATATAATAGAGACAGTAGATCTAGCTGGTCTGTCATAATATAATAGAGACAGTAGATCTAGCTGGTCTGTCATAATATAATAGAGACAGTAGATCTAGCTGGTCTGTCATAATATAATAGAGACAGTAGATCTAGCTGGTCTGTCATAATATAATAGAGACAGTAGATCTAGCTGGTCTGTCATAATATAATAGAGACAGTAGATCTAGCTGGTCTGTCATAATATAATAGAGACAGTAGATCTAGCTGGTCTGTCATAATATAATAGAGACAGTAGATCTAGCTGGTCTGTCATAATATAATAGAGACAGTAGATCTAGCTGGTCTGTCATAATATAATAGAGACAGTAGATCTAGCTGGTCTGTCATAATATAATAGAGACAGTAGATCTAGCTGGTCTGTCATAATATAATAGAGACAGTAGATCTAGCTGGTCTGTCATAATATAATAGAGACAGTAGATCTAGCTGGTCTGTCATAATATAATAGAGACAGTAGATCTAGCTGGTCTGTCATAATATAATAGAGACAGTAGATCTAGCTGGTCTGTCATAATATAATAGAGACAGTAGATCTAGCTGGTCTGTCATAATATAATAGAGACAGTAGATCTAGCTGGTCTGTCATAATATAATAGAGACAGTAGATCTAGCTGGTCTGTCATAATATAATAGAGACAGTAGATCTAGCTGGTCTGTCATAATATAATAGAGACAGTAGATCTAGCTGGTCTGTCATAATATAATAGAGACAGTAGATCTAGCTGGTCTGTCATAATATAATAGAGACAGTAGATCTAGCTGGTCTGTCATAATATAATAGAGACAGTAGATCTAGCTGGTCTGTCATAATATAATAGAGACAGTAGATCTAGCTGGTCTGTCATAATATAATAGAGACAGTAGATCTAGCTGGTCTGTCATAATATAATAGAGACAGTAGATCTAGCTGGTCTGTCATAATATAATAGAGACAGTAGATCTAGCTGGTCTGTCATAATATAATAGAGACAGTAGATCTAGCTGGTCTGTCATAATATAATAGAGACAGTAGATCTAGCTGGTCTGTCATAATATAATAGAGACAGTAGATCTAGCTGGTCTGTCATAATATAATAGAGACAGTAGATCTAGCTGGTCTGTCATAATATAATAGAGACAGTAGATCTAGCTGGTCTGTCATAATATAATAGAGACAGTAGATCTAGCTGGTCTGTCATAATATAATAGAGACAGTAGATCTAGCTGGTCTGTCATAATATAATAGAGACAGTAGATCTAGCTGGTCTGTCATAATATAATAGAGACAGTAGATCTAGCTGGTCTGTCATAATATAATAGAGACAGTAGATCTAGCTGGTCTGTCATAATATAATAGAGACAGTAGATCTAGCTGGTCTGTCATAATATAATAGAGACAGTAGATCTAGCTGGTCTGTCATAATATAATAGAGACAGTAGATCTAGCTGGTCTGTCATAATATAATAGAGACAGTAGATCTAGCTGGTCTGTCATAATATAATAGAGACAGTAGATCTAGCTGGTCTGTCATAATATAATAGAGACAGTAGATCTAGCTGGTCTGTCATAATATAATAGAGACAGTAGATCTAGCTGGTCTGTCATAATATAATAGAGACAGTAGATCTAGCTGGTCTGTCATAATATAATAGAGACAGTAGATCTAGCTGGTCTGTCATAATATAATAGAGACAGTAGATCTAGCTGGTCTGTCATAATATAATAGAGACAGTAGATCTAGCTGGTCTGTCATAATATAATAGAGACAGTAGATCTAGCTGGTCTGTCATAATATAATAGAGACAGTAGATCTAGCTGGTCTGTCATAATATAATAGAGACAGTAGATCTAGCTGGTCTGTCATAATATAATAGAGACAGTAGATCTAGCTGGTCTGTCATAATATAATAGAGACAGTAGATCTAGCTGGTCTGTCATAATATAATAGAGACAGTAGATCTAGCTGGTCTGTCATAATATAATAGAGACAGTAGATCTAGCTGGTCTGTCATAATATAATAGAGACAGTAGATCTAGCTGGTCTGTCATAATATAATAGAGACAGTAGATCTAGCTGGTCTGTCATAATATAATAGAGACAGTAGATCTAGCTGGTCTGTCATAATATAATAGAGACAGTAGATCTAGCTGGTCTGTCATAATATAATAGAGACAGTAGATCTAGCTGGTCTGTCATAATATAATAGAGACAGTAGATCTAGCTGGTCTGTCATAATATAATAGAGACAGTAGATCTAGCTGGTCTGTCATAATATAATAGAGACAGTAGATCTAGCTGGTCTGTCATAATATAATAGAGACAGTAGATCTAGCTGGTCTGTCATAATATAATAGAGACAGTAGATCTAGCTGGTCTGTCATAATATAATAGAGACAGTAGATCTAGCTGGTCTGTCATAATATAATAGAGACAGTAGATCTAGCTGGTCTGTCATAATATAATAGAGACAGTAGATCTAGCTGGTCTGTCATAATATAATAGAGACAGTAGATCTAGCTGGTCTGTCATAATATAATAGAGACAGTAGATCTAGCTGGTCTGTCATAATATAATAGAGACAGTAGATCTAGCTGGTCTGTCATAATATAATAGAGACAGTAGATCTAGCTGGTCTGTCATAATATAATAGAGACAGTAGATCTAGCTGGTCTGTCATAATATAATAGAGACAGTAGATCTAGCTGGTCTGTCATAATATAATAGAGACAGTAGATCTAGCTGGTCTGTCATAATATAATAGAGACAGTAGATCTAGCTGGTCTGTCATAATATAATAGAGACAGTAGATCTAGCTGGTCTGTCATAATATAATAGAGACAGTAGATCTAGCTGGTCTGTCATAATATAATAGAGACAGTAGATCTAGCTGGTCTGTCATAATATAATAGAGACAGTAGATCTAGCTGGTCTGTCATAATATAATAGAGACAGTAGATCTAGCTGGTCTGTCATAATATAATAGAGACAGTAGATCTAGCTGGTCTGTCATAATATAATAGAGACAGTAGATCTAGCTGGTCTGTCATAATATAATAGAGACAGTAGATCTAGCTGGTCTGTCATAATATAATAGAGACAGTAGATCTAGCTGGTCTGTCATAATATAATAGAGACAGTAGATCTAGCTGGTCTGTCATAATATAATAGAGACAGTAGATCTAGCTGGTCTGTCATAATATAATAGAGACAGTAGATCTAGCTGGTCTGTCATAATATAATAGAGACAGTAGATCTAGCTGGTCTGTCATAATATAATAGAGACAGTAGATCTAGCTGGTCTGTCATAATATAATAGAGACAGTAGATCTAGCTGGTCTGTCATAATATAATAGAGACAGTAGATCTAGCTGGTCTGTCATAATATAATAGAGACAGTAGATCTAGCTGGTCTGTCATAATATAATAGAGACAGTAGATCTAGCTGGTCTGTCATAATATAATAGAGACAGTAGATCTAGCTGGTCTGTCATAATATAATAGAGACAGTAGATCTAGCTGGTCTGTCATAATATAATAGAGACAGTAGATCTAGCTGGTCTGTCATAATATAATAGAGACAGTAGATCTAGCTGGTCTGTCATAATATAATAGAGACAGTAGATCTAGCTGGTCTGTCATAATATAATAGAGACAGTAGATCTAGCTGGTCTGTCATAATATAATAGAGACAGTAGATCTAGCTGGTCTGTCATAATATAATAGAGACAGTAGATCTAGCTGGTCTGTCATAATATAATAGAGACAGTAGATCTAGCTGGTCTGTCATAATATAATAGAGACAGTAGATCTAGCTGGTCTGTCATAATATAATAGAGACAGTAGATCTAGCTGGTCTGTCATAATATAATAGAGACAGTAGATCTAGCTGGTCTGTCATAATATAATAGAGACAGTAGATCTAGCTGGTCTGTCATAATATAATAGAGACAGTAGATCTAGCTGGTCTGTCATAATATAATAGAGACAGTAGATCTAGCTGGTCTGTCATAATATAATAGAGACAGTAGATCTAGCTGGTCTGTCATAATATAATAGAGACAGTAGATCTAGCTGGTCTGTCATAATATAATAGAGACAGTAGATCTAGCTGGTCTGTCATAATATAATAGAGACAGTAGATCTAGCTGGTCTGTCATAATATAATAGAGACAGTAGATCTAGCTGGTCTGTCATAATATAATAGAGACAGTAGATCTAGCTGGTCTGTCATAATATAATAGAGACAGTAGATCTACCTGGTCTGTCATAGTACAGTAGATCTAGCTGGTCTGTCATAATATAATAGAGACAGTAGATCTAGCTGGTCTGTCATAATATAATAGAGACAGTAGATCTAGCTGGTCTGTCATAATATAATAGAGACAGTAGATCTAGCTGGTCTGTCATAATATAATAGAGACAGTAGATCTAGCTGGTCTGTCATAATATAATAGAGACAGTAGATCTAGCTGGTCTGTCATAATATAATAGAGACAGTAGATCTAGCTGGTCTGTCATAATATAATAGAGACAGTAGATCTAGCTGGTCTGTCATAATATAATAGAGACAGTAGATCTAGCTGGTCTGTCATAATATAAGAGACAGTAGATCTAGCTGGTCTGTCATAATATAATAGAGACAGTAGATCTAGCTGGTCTGTCATAATATAATAGAGACAGTAGATCTAGCTGGTCTGTCATAATATAATAGAGACAGTAGATCTAGCTGGTCTGTCATAATATAATAGAGACAGTAGATCTAGCTGGTCTGTCATAATATAATAGAGACAGTAGATCTAGCTGGTCTGTCATAATATAATAGAGACAGTAGATCTAGCTGGTCTGTCATAATATAATAGAGACAGTAGATCTAGCTGGTCTGTCATAATATAATAGAGACAGTAGATCTAGCTGGTCTGTCATAATATAATAGAGACAGTAGATCTAGCTGGTCTGTCATAATATAATAGAGACAGTAGATCTAGCTGGTCTGTCATAATATAATAGAGACAGTAGATCTAGCTGGTCTGTCATAATATAATAGAGACAGTAGATCTAAGCTCGGTCTGGTGTTTGGTCATCATAATATAATAGAGACAGTAGATCTAGCTGGTCTGTCATATTATATAGAGGAGGTCTGTATAATATAGCAGGTCTGTGGTCTGTAATATAATAGAGACAGTAGATCTAGCTGGTCTGTCATAATATAATAAGACAGTAGATCTAGCTGGTCTGTCATAATATAATAGAGATAGAGACAGTATAATATAAAGGGACAGTAGATCTGTCTGTCATCATATAATAGAGACAGTAGATCTAGCTGGTCTGTCATAATATAATAGAGACAGTAGATCTAGCTGGTCTGTCATACAATAATAGAGACATTAGATCTAGCTGGTCTGTCATAATATAATAGAGACAGTAGATCTAGCTGGTCTGTCATAATATAATAGAGACAGTAGAAGGGGTCTTAGCTGCTAGCTGGTCTTTCATAATATAATAGAGAACAGTAGATCTAGCTGTCTGTCTAATATATATAGAGACAGTATATTGAGCTGGTCTGTCATAATATAATAGAGACAGTAGATCTAGCTGGTCTGTCATATATATAATAGAGACAGTAGATCTAGCTGGTCTGTCATAATATAATAGAGACAGTAGATCTAGCTGGTCTGTCTGTCATAATATAATAGAGAGACAAA